>NC_091128.1:158298743-158443743 GCF_040183065.1 Periplaneta americana | reverse complement strand
TAGGAAATATCGCGATTTTGAGTTTGATAATGTTCATTAGGTTTTTCTTTAATCAAAGTACAGTACTGTATTAAGAATAAGTATTTTTACTCACGAAGTGAGTTATCCATGCGAACGTATTCATTATGGAGTGTATATTATACTGTCTACAGCACATTAGCGTACAATATAGAGAAAGAAGTTAAGTTGAAAAATAATCATAATATGAATATTTAAACACAATTTTGAAAATGGTGGCCGTTCATTTCGATACAGGCTTCAGTTCTTTTGTGCATATTATCGCACTATAGACTATTGCATCTAATTCCAATTACCAGTTTCGTCCTTCGTACTAGTAACTCATGTTGAAATAATTCTGTACCTACTCTACGTACCGTAAATTCAATCTTCACTTCTGCCCGACCCGAAAATATAAAATTACTCAGACATGCTATCTACTGTCCGTCCAAGTGGTTATGCCGCAGGATTGTAGAAAGGGAGGAAATCACGTGACAGTTAATTACTTAACGAGGCCCTTTTATTTAAGTTAAATTAAACAGCTGTATAATATTACGTAAACTTCCAATTCCTAAGAGAAATTAATGTTTTCAGAAAAGAGCTAAGACAGCCCAGCTGTTACAGAGGGGCGAGCAGAAGCAGGTGGGGGAAATCGGGATGCGACGTAGGCAAACGGACAGTACCTGTGCGAAAATATGATTCAATATTGAAAGCTCTTTCGTCACTGGAAAACGCGAACATATTTCTGGAACGTACTATACTCAGTAACTCAGTACTGCTTACTATCTGCGGTCTTGGTTCTGTGTGGAGTTGGAACTTCATTGGTAGAAGGGGTGGGAGTGAAGTACATTCAAAAACTCAGGTACAATAAAAATTGAAGTAAAAATAAAATGATGTCCCTGTACAAAACGAGTACTGTAACGTGAAGTTGAGATAAGTATATAGCACAACGTTTTATCCACTTTGATAAAAAAATTATTTTTAATAGTAATAATTGTATTATTTTTATTAGTTTTGAACATTTCTTTTGTGGAGAGGCAATTGTATCATTATTAGTTTATTTCTGCGAGAAGCGATTCTTTGATGTTTGTTTTATTAGTTCTGAACACGATAGGATTTTGTTTATAACAAACAAACAGCAGTACTAGGAGAAATAAACAAACATTGTTAAAATGAGTTCAAATGAGAATTCAGATATTGAAAATGCTGCAAATTCTGCAATTGAATATTTACTACCATCGAAATCCTACGTAAGATATGAAGTGGAATATAAAAAAATTTGAAGATCGGTGTTCCAAGAAATTTGTAGAAAGTGTATCGGAGAAGGTAATACTGGCATACTTTAGTGACAAAAGCTGCATGCAAAACGTCAAGCTCTTTGTGGACGCACTATTCGAAGGTACGGAGGAGGGGAGACACGGGCAAAACGAATAACCCGGGCAAAGAGAATAATACATATTTCTTAGAAACGCCAACAGGTAGCGCTTTCTGTCATGTTGGGGAAGAATCCCTACCAGATTTTTATGCTGGAACTGACTTGTCGTCATTCTAGCTAGTAAGAGAAGAATTCAGCATGTGTTTAAAGAAAATTGACTGTTTTCTTAAAATATTTCAAGAGAAGAGAAACAAATGTACAACACACAATACTGCAGTAACGTTTTGTTATGTGATACTAATATATAGGCGATACAATTACTTCTAAAGTGCCGTACTTACGAAGAAGATTATTGACGCTTATATTTGTATAACCTTAAATGAAAAGCGAAGTGGCGTCTGCGGGCAAAGTGAATAGGGCAAAGTGGATAACTTATCCGTTTTGCCGTGCCACCTTTATTTGACTATGTAAGTTTTAGCTGTATTTTTGTATGTATTTGTCTATTGTAATAAAGCGTGTTAGATCATTTTACATAGTGGATGCATTAAGTCACACTAATTAATGTCATAGAAGAATGGCAGATACATTTAGAGAGACATTTTAAAATTAAGAATAGCTTTTAGACACAATTTTATTTGCAGATGACCAAGTTCTAACCTGTAGCTCAGAGGATAATTTACAAAAATCCATATACCAATTAAATACTGTAAGTAAAAAGTATGCATTAAACATCTCCACAGCCAAAACAAAAGTACTAGCATTTCAGGGGTCCAATACAATCAGGGCTAAAATCATTTTAGAAGGAAAAATGATAGAACAAGTAAACAATTTTAATTATTTAGGCTGCAGTGTATCATACGTTAAAAATGATGATATAATAAAAAAGATTAATAAATTTAACTACATATGTGGAACAATAAAAAGAAACCTCAAACAAACTAGGAAAGAAACTAAAATTAAAATTTTATAAAGTAATGGCAGTCCCCATGTTCCTATATGGCTCCGAATGTTGGACAATGAGAAAAAGTGAAGAGAGAAAAATAGAGGCCGCCGAAATGCGATTCCTAAGTAGTATAGCCGGCTACACTTTGTTAGACAAAAGAAGAAATGATGACATAAGAAAGGAATTAGGCATCTTTAACAATATAGAACTAAGTGGAGGGAACATGTGGAAAGAATGGAAGAATACCGCATTCCAAAACTGCTATTAGATTACAGACCAACAGGCAAAAGAAATATTGGCAGACCAAAGAAAAATGGACTCAACAAATGTTTAATGCATGAGACCGGAACAAGCCTTTAGAAGCTTAAACCTTGACGATGATGATGAAGAATTCATGATGATGAATTAAATTATAAATCAGTAACACTGATATTAATTTTTACTTAAAAAGGTCGTAATGTGTTTTAAGACGGTTTAATTTTTCAAGAGGAACACGGAACAAGCCAAATGGTCTGAAGAAGCCATGAAGAAAGCACTTGAAGAAATGAAATCTTCCAGTCATTGGTTCTGCTATCTGGCCATACAACCATAACGTGTTTGTTGATGAAGATTTTGCTCCAGATCAACTTACAGATCGCCCACTTGAAATAGAAATCAGCGAAACGACAGCTGGCCAGTAGCGGCTGGTGGTCAAAATAATGAGTGTGCTACAATCTCTATAACGGTCTACTGTATACACTTATATGCATTTATCTTAATTTGAGACTCGCCTAGTGACGAAATATGGAGTTCCTTCCTACTGCAGAACTTGTCAATTACCCTGGTGTTAAACCCCTCCATCCTGGACATTATACTCTTTTCTATTGACAGTATTGCAAGAGCAGTGAGGCGATCCTGGGACATTGTGTTCCTTAAAAACGTTTTTATGCGTTTCAAGCAAGAAAGACATCTTTCTGGCTCAGCAGTGGTCATTGGTGTTGTAACCAAAATATTTAACAACTTCGTTACTTCACAGAATGGATCCCGTGAATTGTTGGAGACTATGTTTTGTAACAATTGAACAGCCATCTATATGTCGGAAGTCGGATCTTCCGTATAGAACTTCAAGTTGTGTCTTTAACATTCTTTTGTTCAGTACAGTATAGCTGTTGACAGCAACTTCAAGTTCGCGTTCAGGAAAATTATGCAAAAAAATTGTCAAAAAATTCGCTGTTTAACAATTTTGTTGCGTCTAGGTAGCTTAAAGATTGGAAACGATGAGTAGTTTCCTGAATTATACGGTTACATACCTCCTTGGATCAATTTTCTGGGATTCAATTTTCCGTCGCTTGCCGGTTGATTCAGGAGGTACCTCAAAAAACTGTTAGATGGCAGCAGCAGTCGAACATTTGAATTACCAAATACATTGTACATAGTTCCGAGTTCCTCCACAAACAAGCATTCTTTCCTTACTCTTTACTTTTGCAATCTCCAAGCTGTGTTGTGCTGAAGCTGACTACAGCACTTCCCCGCGTAAAAATAGCCAATCAGAGCAGTTATTTCAGCTTCGCACATGCGCATTAACTGTCTACATTCTCATGTAAGTTTTGAGTAGCACAACGAACCCCCTGAGGCACCACAGATCGAAGAGCGAAGACTAAACACTCTGTAACGCGTCATGAACATAACCACGGGAAATTGTCAAATGGCAGATCAAATACTATGGTATTGCAAACACTTTATTTGGGCAAAAAATATCATTGTGCTGTAGCACTGTAGCACATAAGGACGGGCCGCCCCTGCAGCTGGCTCAGATTTAACAAATTCTGCGGTGCCAGCTTCTTCAGCGGCTGAAGAAACAGTTAATGCTCACTCAGAATCAACCACCTCTGTGATGTCGGCATCTTCAGAGATTGAAGGAATATTCAATACATCAATTACACTCAGATTTTCAGTTCCGGTTACACCAAAACCCTCAACATCGTCAGCAGGAGAATCCAAGTCAGTTCTTTTGATTTGGACCAGTGCCAGAAGTGGATGCTCGAAAGATACGAGGTAAACGAAGAAAATGTCAGCGCTCTGAAGCTCTTACATCTATACCGATTAAAAACGTTGAAAGAGAAGTAACTTATGGGCAGGAGCAAAACCATAAAAAATCCAAGTCTTCAGTGCTAGCGAAACGTCGACTTGTTCAAATTTGTATTTTGTACTAATCTAACGTGCTGTAATGGGCTGTAAATAACATATCCTATCGTCTAATATAACTCATTAACATCGTGTTTATGTGTTGATTTAATTTTATTATCAGTGAATAAAAATTAAATAGAAATGTGAAAATGTTATAGGGATATTCACTTTGCCCGGGTTAATTATTCGTTTTACCCGTGTACCCGGGCTAAGCGAATAATTAACTATATTTTCTTTCTCAAATCTTATCACTGTCCGTAGGTACGAGAAACGAATTGCTGTTTCTTTATATATGTGGACATGTGTCACAACCAATGTCATGATGATTTTATTTCGGGAGCACCAAAATATAGCCTGTGGCATTGTTTGTTCTTAGCTTATCCGCTTTGCCCGGGTTTCCCCTACATTATTTTTGAAGAAGAAGATCGACATAAGTAACTACATACAGTTGTACGTTGTTGCGTTTTTGAAACGAAAAGTCCACACCTGTGGAGTAACGGTCAGCGCGTCTGCCGCGAAACCAGGTGGCCCGGGTTCGATTCCCGGTCGGGGCAAGTTACCTGGTTGAGGTTTTTCCCGGGGTTTTCCCTCAACCCAATATGAGCAAATGCTGGGTAACTTCCGGTGCTGGACCCCGGACTCATTTCACCGGCATTATCACCTTCATCTCATTCAGACGCTAAATAACCAAAGATGTTGATAAAGCGTCGTAAAATAACCTACTGAAAAAAAAAGAAACGAAAAGGTGAAAAAAATCTAGCCTCTTTTCAAAAGAAGACATTCACAGATTCCTACTGGAAGCAGATGACAAACGTTATTTTATGAGCATTACCTAACTAGTTGTGTAATGAATGTGTTTACAACATTTTTATTAGTGATGTAAAGTCCACATTACATTAAGTCGATAAATTCCTTTTCACAACACGCTCCGAATAAAATTTTGATACAATCCCACATCCTGTAAGAGACTATATTTCTATTTTGTGATGGAAGATGAGAACTCGATTTTTTAAAGTAAAATATGATAGAATGATGATATTCTTACTTCCTTTCACTGTATTTATTTATTTTTTGAACGCGTATGAATACATACTGGGACATCATTTTATTTTTACTTCAACTTTTATTGTACCTGAGTTTTTGAATGTACTTCACTCCCACCCCTTCTACTAACGAAGTTCCAACTGTCCACACAGAACCAAGGCCGCAGTACTGAGTTAGTGAGTATAGTACGTTTCAGAAATATGTTCGCGTTTTCCAGTGACGAAAACTTCCAATATTGACTCATATTTTCGCACAGGTACTGTCGTCCGTTTGCCTACGTCGCATCCCGATTTACCCCATCTGCTTCTGCTCGCTCCACTGTAAAGACTAGTGGCTGAGCTTTCTTAGCTCTTTTCTGAAAACATTAATTTCTGTTAGGAATTAATTTGACGTCTAAGTAATAATATGCAAGTGTTTAAAATAACTTAAATAAAAGGGTCTCGTTGAGTAATTAACTATCACGTGATTGTCCCCCTTTCTAGGATCCTGCGACATAGACCACTTGGACGGACAGCAGATAGCATGTCTGAGTAATTTTATCTTTGCGAGTCGGGCAGAAATGAAGACTGAATTTACAGTACGTAAGGTACTCTTTTATAGAGCAGGTACAGAATTATTTCAACATGAGTTACTAAGTATGAAGGACGAAACTGGTAATTGTAATTAGATGCAGTAGTCTATAGTGCGATAATAATAACAAAATACCAGTATCGATATGAACGGCCACCATTTTAAAAAATGTATTTAAATATTCATATTATGATTATTTTTAATTTTAACTTCATTCTCTATATTGTACGCTAATGTGCTGTAGACAGTATAATATACACTGCATAATGAATACGTCCGAATGGATAGCTCAGTTCGTGAGTAAAAACACTTATTGTTAATACTGTACTGTATTTTGATTAAACAAAACCTAATGAAAATTATCAAACTCAAAATAGCGATATTTCCTACTTTACGTAAATGGATGAACTGCTTTTCTTCCCTCCTATACCTAGTAAAGTGATTTGTTTGTATTTTACGGCAGTACCATCGAACTCCAGTCGTGGAAGGAGGTAGCAAACTGTGTTTCCGGGTCTCAATCATTAATCCTAAGGTATAGCCAGGTTAATATTAAAAATGTTAGTAAAAATAAAATGATGTCCCTGTACATATATACAGTACATGTTGGTTGCCTACACTTGTTACATACAGAAAGATAACAGGGTCTTCAAATTCTGTACTGAAAAGTCGTTTTAAAAGAATCTCGCTTTTCGGCAACCATAGCGTGAAGACACAGACCGTTTGAATTTCTCGCTAATGACTCCAACGCGTATTTAAAGAGTGTTTCTGTAAAGGATGGTAAAACTTCCTATCCCCCACAAAACCTGTTTCATCCGACTTGGTCTCCATTTTGGCGTAACTTAGTCCTTTCGTTGCAGACCCTTTGTGGCAAGTGGTTGATTAGCGGCCTGGAAAAACGTGTTGAGTTTGTCAAATGCCTCCTTTGAGGAGAAAAGTGGAGCGGAAGATAAATTTTACGGCGTTGGACAGTAGAAGCACGATTACCTCTTGGCAAATAATTACATTTCGCGGCTGTGGGACATTACTAGACTGACTGCTGATGGATGGGTCCTAGGTTCAGTAACCACCTGGGAAATGGAAAAATCGTGTTCGTTCTTTTACAGTGAGGTGTGCATTTTGTAATTCCGTATTTGTATTGTATTGGCTGAAAGTTGACATTATTTATTTATTTACTTATTTATTTAATTATTTATTTATTTAATTATTTATTTAATTATTTATTTATTTATTCACATATCGATATTCATATATTCATTTATTTATATTCCATTCATTTACTTATTTCTTTATCAGTTATTTATTTGTTCATGTAGTTGTTCATTTGTCTGTTGTGTATTAGTTATTTGTGTGCTTATTTATCTATTTATCTACTTGTGTAATTATTTATTATTTATTTAATTGTTTATTTACTTTCTAGTTGTTTATTGTTTATTAATTTAATTGTTTGTTTGTTTATTTATTTATTTACTTATTTAATTAATTGTTTAAATATTTATTCATTCGTTCAATTATTTATTTAATTATTTAATAATTTATTTAGTTACATAATTATTTATTTAATTGTTTAATTATTTAATTATGCATTTATTTATTTAATTATTTAATTACGTATTAATTTAATTATGTATTTATTTGTTTAAGTATGTAATTTTTAATTTATTTGTTTAATTATTTAATTATTAATTTATTTACTTGTTTAATTACTTATTATTCATTTATTTATTAAGTAATGTATTTATTTAATTATTTACTTGTTAATGTATTTACTTATTTAGTTAACTATTTTATAAATATTTACTTACTTATTTATTTATTCATTTATTTATTTATCTGTCTGTCTATGTATTTATTTATTTAGCTATTTATTTATTTAGTTATTTATTTAGCTGTTTATTTATTTATTCAGTTATTTATTTAGCTATTTATCTGTTTAGTTATTTAGCTATTTATTTATTTATTTAGTTATTTATTTAGCTATTTATCTATTTACTTATTTATTTATTTATTTATGTATTTATTTATTTATTTTCTTTATTTAGTTAGTTATTTACTTAATTAATTATTCAATTATTTATTCATTCATTTAGTTATTCATTTATTTATTCCTTCATTTATTTATTCATTTATTTATTTATTTATTTATTTATTTATCTGTCTATGTATTTATTTACTTATTTATCTATACATTTATTTATTTAATTATTTATTCATTTATTTATTTACTTATTTATTTATTATTTATTTACTTATTTATTTATTCATTTATTTATTTATTTATTTAGTTATTCATTTATTTATTGATTCATTTATTTATTTATTCATTGGTTTATTTATTTATTTATTCATTTATTCATTCATTTATCTATTTATTTAGTTATTTAGTTATTCAGTTATTTATTTATTCATTTGTTTATTTATTTATTCATTTATTCATTCATTCATTTATCTATTTATTCATTCATTTATTTATATATTTAGTTATTTAGTTATTCATTTATTTATTTATTTACTTATTTAGTTATTCATTTATTTATTCATTCATTTGTTTATTTATTTATTTACTTATTTAGTTATTCATTTATTTATTCATACATTTATTTATTTATTTATTTATTTATTTATTTATTTTATTTATTTATTTAGTTATTTACTTATTTAGTTATTCATTTATTTATTTATTTGTCTGTCTATATATTTATTTATTTACTTATTTCTTATTTATCTATTTATTTATTTATTTCGTTATTTATCTATTTATTCATTTAAATATTTAATTATTTATTTATTTACTTATTTAATTATTTACTTATTTATTATTTATTTATTTAGTTATTTATTTATTTATTCATTCATTTATTTACTTATTTATTTATTCATTTATTCCTTTTTTCATTTATTTATTTATTTATTTTATCTGACAGGATTAAGGTGATAGGCCCGTCTCTTCCATCCAACGAAATAAAACATACAAATACAAATAGTGACAAAATTAATTAGTACAAATTATACTGACATCCAATGGAGTTCTATAGGGTCAAAGATCGCTGTATATCACTTATTAAGTTATACAAAGAAAAGAAAAAAAGAGAGAAAAGACAAGTAACAGTGATGATTACCAATGATAATTATAACAGTAATAATAATAATAATAATAATAATAACAATAATAATAACAACAATAACAATAATGACGATTATGCATTGTTACAACATAAACTACGCTTCTTGCCCTGTCATATAGAGAGTTTTATTTTCTCTTTATCAAAATATCACCTTTTATTTCCAATTTGCCTCGCAGGAGAGGTGAAGTCCACTCGCCATGTTGTCCCAATGACCCCCGGAAGTCATGCGCAGTTAAATGCAAATGGGCCATCAGAAACTCCGAAATAACGTCTCATGTAACTCGCTAGTATTTGCAGGTTGGCTGCAATGTAGGAGGCGTAACGTCCTCCCTGAACATGAAAAAATATATATATATCCCCATTACCACATCTTTCGAAGAATTTTGACCGCATTTCATATCGTGGGCATCATACCAGAAGGGCGCATCAATTTTTTTGCGTTATAGTAAAATGTTTAATTTATGTTTGAAAACAATCGTTTAATCTCGAAAAGACAAAGTATATGATTATGTCTCGTGATGAGAATATTGTACGAAATGGAAATATAAAAATTGGAAATTTATCTTTTGAATATGTGGAAAAATTCAAATACCTTGGAGCAACAGTAACAAATATAAATGACACTCGGGAGAAAATTAAATACAGAATAAATATGGGAAATGTCTGTTATTATTCGGTTGAGAAGCTTTTGTCATCCAGTCTGCTATCAAAAAATCTGAAAGTTAGAATTTATAAAACAGTTATATTACCGGTTGTTCTGTATGGTTGTGAAACTTGGACTCTCACTTTGAGAGAGGAAATAGGTTAAGGGTGTTTGAGAATAAGGTGCTTAAGAAAATATTTGGGGCTAAGAGGGATGAAGTTACAGGAGAATGGAGAAAGTTACACAACACAGAACTGCACGCATTGTATTCTTCAGCTGACATAATTAGGAACATTAAATCCAGACGTTTGAGATGGGCAGGACATGTAACACGTATGGGCGAATCCAGAAATGCATATAGAGTGTTAGTTGGGAGCCCGGAGGGGAAAAAGACCTTTGGGAAGGCCGACACGTAGATGGGAAGATAATATTAAAATGGATTTGAGGGACGTGGGCTATGATGATAGTGACTGGATTAATCTTGCTCAAGATAGGGACCGATGGCGGGCTTATGTCAGGGTGGCAATGAACCTCCGGGTTTCTTAAAAGCCAGTAAGTAAGTAAGTAAGTAAACAAACAATCGTTTGAGAATTACAATGGGCGTGAGAAGGAATAAAAGGAAGTAACATGTTATATAGACAAGGATAGGAAAAATTATTATATATTTATTGGGCTGTGCTCCGAACCTGCAGTTTTGTTGATACGCCCTTCTAACATGATGCCCTCGACGTACAAACTATTTTTCCGACTAAAGCTATTCTGGGATCCATACACGTTAGACAATGTTACTTACTTACAAATGGTTTTTAAGCAACCCAGAGGTTCTTTCTTCCATTTTTTTATAGTTGGTTATTTAACGACGCTGTACCAACTACTAGTTATTTAGGGTCGATGGGATTGGTGATGGCGAGATGAGGCCGAGGATTCGCCATAGATTACCTGGCATTCACATTACGGTTGGGGAAAACCTCGGCAAAAAACCCAACCAGGTAATCAGCCCAAGCGTGGATCGAACCCGCGCCCGAGCGCAATTTCAGACCGGCAGGCAAGTGCCTCAACCGACTGAGCCACGCCGATGACTGCCAGATGTTCATTGCAGCCCTCACAAAAGCCCGCCATCCGTCTTTGTACTGAGCAAGATTAATCCAGTCTCTACCATCATATCCCACCTCCCCTCATATCAATTTTAATATTATCCTCCCATCTACGTCTCGGCCTTCCCTAAGGCCTTTTTCCCTCCGGTCTCCCAACTAACACTAACACATTGTTTTGTGTAGTGTTGTCATTTATATTTGCTATATAGTTTTATTACTTACTTACTGGCTTTTCAGGAACCCGGAGGTTCATTGCCGCCCTCACATAAGCCCGCCGGTCCCTATCGTGTGCAAGATTAATCCATATGCCACTTCCCTCAAATGCATTTTAATATTATCTTCCCATCTACGTCTCGGCCTCCCCAAAGGTCTTTTTCCCTCCGGCCTCCCAACTAACACACTACATGCATTTCTGGATTCGCTCATACGTGCTACATGTCCTGCCCACCTCAAACGTCTGGACTTAATGTTCTTAATTATTACGTCAGGTGAAGAATACAATGCGTGCAGTTCTGCGTTGTGTAACTTTCTCCATTCTTCCTATAACTTCATTCCTTTTAGCCCCAGATATTTTCCTAAGAACCTTATTCTCAAACACCCTTAATCTCTGTTCCTCTCTCAAAGTGAGAGTCCAAGTTTCACAACCATACAGAACAACCGGTAATATAACTGTTTTATAAATTCTAACTTTCAGATTTTTTGACAGCAGACTAGATGACAAACGCTTCTCAACCGAATAATAACAGGCATTTCCCGTATTTATTCTGCGTTTAATTTCCTCCCTAGTGTCATTTATATTTGTTACTGTTGCTCCAATATATTTGAATTTTTCCACCTCTTCGAAAGATAAATCTCCAATTTTTATAGTTCCATTTCGTACAATATTCTGGTCACGAGACATAATCATATACTTTGTCTTTTCGGGATTTACTTCTAACCCTATCGCTTTACTTGCTTCAAATAGAATTTCCGTGTTTTCCCTAATAGTTTGTGGATTTTCTCCTAACATATTCACGTCATCCGCCTAGACAAGCAGCTGATGTAACCCGTTGAATTCCAAACCTTCTCTGTTATCCTGAACTTTCCTAATGGCATATTCTAGAGCGAAGTTAAAAAGTAAAGGTGATAGTGGAACTCTTTGCTTTAGCCCGCAGTGAATTGGAAAACCATCAGGCAGAAACTGGCCTATACGGACTCTGCTGTATGTTTCACTGAGACACATTTTAATTAATCGAACTAGTTTCTTGGGAATACCAAATTCAATACGTATATTATATAAAACTTCTCTTTTAACCGAGTCATACGCCTTTTTGAAAATATAGTTTTATTATTAAACCTACTAAATAAAAATAAATATTTGAATAAATGAATATATGATTTAAATTTTAGGAAAGGTCAACGTAGTTTCAATCTTTATCACTAGAATGCATTGTGAACTGTCTTCGAGGTCTAGTTTCGAATCATGCAGAACAAAAAAAGATGCTAGAGTTCCCTGATATTATGTATATAATTACCTCTGGCACGCGCCAAATATGACGTCCTTGTCTATATAATCTCTGAACAGCTAACCTTATCTCCATACGCCCTGGGACAGAATGCGCTCCCTAATAATGTAATGCAATGTAATATAATGTAATAATATATATTATGTTATAGTATAGTGTAGTACAGCATCATGTATCATGCCGTAGTAGCATATATCACAACATATTATCACATCTCATCTTATGATATACGATTATACAGGGACATCATTTTATTTTTATTTCAATTTTTATTCTACCTGAGTTTTTGAATGTACTTCACTCCCACCCCCTCTACTAGTAAACTTCCAATCGTTCTCCACAGAGAACCAATGCCGCGTATGCAGTACTGAGTTAGTGAGTATAGTACGTTCCAGAAATATGTTCACGTTTTCCAGTGACGAAAGAGCTTTCAATATTGAATCATATTTTCGCACAGGTACTGTCGTCCGTTTGCCTACGTCGCATCCTGGTTTCCCCCACCTGCTTCTGTTCGCCCCTCTGTAAAGTCTAGTAGCCGGGCTGTCTTAGCTCTTTTCCGAAAACATTGATTTCTGTTAGGAATTGGACGTCTACGTAATATTATACAACTGTTTAAAATAACTGAAGTAAAAGGGCCTCGTTAAGTAATTAACTGTCATGTGATCTCCCCCCCCCCTTCTACGACCCTTTGACAAAACCACTTGAACGGACAATAGATAGCATTTCTGAGTAATTTTATGTTTTCGAATCGGGTAGAAGTGAAGATTAAATTTACAGTATGTAAGGTACTCTTTTATAGAGTAGGTACAGAATTATTTCAACATGAGTTACTCGTACGAAGGACGAAACTGGTAATTGGAATTAGGTACAATAGTCTATAGTGCGATAATATGCATAAAAGAACTGAAGCCTGTATCGAAATGAACGGCCACCATTTTCAAAAATGTGTTTAAAATGTCCATATTATGATTATTTTTCAATTTAATTTCATTCTCTATATTGCACGCCAATGTGCTGTAACAGCACAATATACACTGCATAATTAATACGTCCGAATGGATACCTCAATTCGTGAGTAAAAACACTAAGTGTTAATATAGTACTGTATTTTGATTAGACAAAAAACCTAATGAAAATTATCAAACTCAAAATTGCGATATTTCCTGGTTTACATAAATGTATGAACTACTTTTCTTCCCTCCTATACCTAGTAAAGTGATTTGTATTTTACGCCAGTATCATCGAACTCCAGGCTTGGAAGGGGAAGCAAGCGGTTTTTCCGGTTCTAGAACTTTAATCCAAAGATATAGCCAGGTTAATATTTAAAATGTTAGTAAAAATAAAATGATGTCCCTGTATTATTTATGTTTTTATTCAAGAAACATTTTTTAATCTTTTGGTGAACACTACCTACTCTTAATTTGTGTGTCCCCTTCTTTCTGCACACCCTGTATACAGAACTTTTCTTTTTTATATGTGGATGTCTAGACAGTATGTTTTATTGCTGCTAACGCTTGATGCATTTTTCAATAAATGTCCAACATGTAGCTTAGCCGTTGTTGACTTCCTGTGTTCAAAATCGAGACAGAAATTAAAGCTGAATAAAATTAAAATGTGTTAAACCTGATTGATATTTCATTTCGCGGAATAAATCCATGAATGTTAAGTATGATTCCTGTCATAACTCTGATGTCTTACTCGTTGCTAAGGTAATATTAATACGTTGACCTCCGCTAAAATAATATCGACATGATAACGCTCTCAATCAATTTATACGAGGATGTCTGCCTTGGCTTACGACTGTCACAGGCCTGAGTTCTAACTCCGGCGATTGCGGGGTGTGCTCGTGGTGGATTAAGAACTTTTCTGCATTAGTTCCAACCACTAAGGCAGTCCGCAAAATTTAAAATCTTTCTTTACTGCCTATAACACCAGAAGTTCAGTTATATTTATTCACAGTTTTCTGCCCAAGTGCAGGTCCTTCACTGCAAACCCAGCATTCTACAGTCTTCCCTATTTTCCTCCTTCCTGTTGTCTCCGCATATGATCCATGTATCTTAATGTTGTCTATCATCTGATATCTTCTTCTGCCACGAACTTTTCTCCCGTTCACCATTCCTTCCAGTGCATCTTTCAGCAGACAGTTTTTCTTAGCCAGTCACCCAACCAATATTTTTTTTTTCTCTTCATGATCAGTTTCAGCAATATTCTTCCTTCACCCATTCATTCTAGCATAGCTTAATTTCTTATAAAGAAGGTAAAGTTGCTAATTCTAAATGAGGCAGTAGAGCAAGTGGACAGCTTCAAATACTTGGGGTGTACTATTAGCAGTAACATGAGCTGCTACCAGAAAGTCAAAAGGAGGATAGCAATGGCAAAGGAAGATTTTAATAGAAAAAGGAGCATTTTCTGCGGATCTCTGGAAAAGGAACTGAGGAAGAGACTAGTGAAGTGCTTTGTGTGGAGTATGGCATTGTATGTGGCAGAAATATGGACATTACAACGAAGTGAAGAGAAGCGAATGAAAGCATTTGAAATGTGGATACGGAGAAGAATGGAGCGTGTGAAGTGGACAGACAGAATAAGAAATGAAACTGTGCTAGAAAGAGTGGGTGAAGAAAGAATGATGCTGAAACTGATCAGGAAGAAAAAAAAGAAATTCACATGGTCAGTGGCTGAAAAGAAACTGCCTACTGAAGAATGTACTGGAAGGAATGGTGAATTGGAGAAAAGTTTGGGGCAGAAGAAGATATCAGATGATAGACGACATTAAGATATATGGATCATATGCGGAGACTAAGAGGAAAGCGCGAAATAGGGAAGATTGGAGAATGCTGTGTTTGCAGTGAAGGACCTGCCCTCGGGCAGAAGACTATGAATGAACGAACGAACAAATTTATATTGTATGTCCAAGCATTGTATCTGTGTAATAGCAACTAGTCCACACCTGTGGAGTAACGGCTAGGGCGTCTGGCCCGGGCTCGATTCCCGGTCGGGGCAAGTTACCTGGTTGAGGTTTTTTTCCGGGGTTTTCCCTCAACCCAGTATGAGCAAATGCTTGGTAACTTTCGGTGCTGGACCCCAGACTCAATTCACCGGCATTATCACTTTCATCTCATTCAGACGCTAAATAATCTAGATGTTGATAAAGCGTCGTAAAATAACCTACTAAAAAAATAGCAACTAAGGAATTGTCGATATGCATATAGAATTTTTCAGAGTGCAAATTTAAAAAAAAAAAAAATCATATTTTTGACCCTTGAAAATGTAGACTAATAGGATTAAAAACTTCAAAACTGAAGTCAATAATATTTATCTATAGAATAGTTGATTTACCTCACGCCAATAATTTCTGGGTTACTACTAAATTCACTACCTCATTTGCCTGTTTATTGTGTCCCTTTAAATTTGCTTCCCCATAAGCTGGATCAGTGGCTGTTTCGTATCGCCACACCGTGTACACATTTCTCTCACACACTGTAGACCTACGTATGTTAGGAAACTCGATTACGTCTTCCGGTGCTCAAGACGAAGATGCCCCCTGTGTGACACACGGTACGGTCACCACAATTCGATAACAGAAGCCAGGTCTGGATTCTGCCCATTACGGCCACTTTCGTGCGTCAGCTGTTAAATTCCAATATCACCATGGCGACAGTGCGTGCCTGCATTTTACAGTCAACCGAATATTTATCTATCACGTAATAACTTCGTAAAAGAGATGGCCACCTTTTATGAGCCATAGGGGGTCTTAGTGACATCTTCCTGCAAAGGGCTGTCCAGCGTTGTGGGTTCTGACTGCGTACGCATGTGGGATTTCCTGCAGAGAGCGGAGGTTTGATTCCCTTTCACATTAACTCGTGTCTGTCACCGGTTTTGAGTTTTTTTCTGTGATCTCTTAAGCAGTGGTTTTGCATCTTAACTTAGAATAGAATGGAATGTGTTATTTAGGCTAGCAGGGTTTAGGCCATAAGGCCTTCTCTTCCACTCAACCAGCCTTAATCAATACAATAGCAACATACATATTTAAAGTACGAATATTTACAATACATTTGAAAGATTCTCCAGCAACGTTCTTCACTTAAGTTTTAATGACTAGTACATGTTTATTTAAACTGAGATAAAAACCTGTAAGAAAAAGTAATAACTGAATTTATGAGCTAATGTAATTCATTTCAGTCTATATGCAATATGTAAAGAATCATAATTAAGTTGAGATAGCTAGTTGGTTAAAATGATGAGAAATAATACAGGGTGATTCACGAGGATTTACCGTCCTTTACGGAGCTTATTTCTGAAGACGTTTTGAGCAAAAAATGTCATGTTTGTACAGGGATATCATTTTATTTTTACTTGAATTTTTATTGTTCCTGAGTTTTTTAATCTACCTCACTCCCACTCCCTCTGCTAGTAAACTCCCAACTGTCCTCCACACAAACCCAAGACCGCATATAGTAAACAGTACTGAGTTAGTGAGTATAGTACGTTCCAGAAAGATGTTCGCGTTTTCCATTGACGAAAGAGCTTTCAATATTGAATCATATTTTCGCACATGTACTGCCTACGTCGCATCCCGATTTCCCCCACTCGCTTCTACTAGCCCCTCTGTAAAGGCTAGTGGCTGGGCTGTCTTAGCTCTTTTCTGAAAACATTAAATTTCTGTTAGGAATTGGACGTCTACGTAATATTATACAACTGTTTAAAATAATTTAAATAAAAGGGCTTCGTTAAGTAATTACCTATCACGTGATTTCCCCCCTTTCTACGATCCTGGTATAAAATCACTTGGACGGATAGTAGGTAGCATGTCTGAGTAATTTTATCTTTTCGGATCGGGCACAAGTGAAGATTGAATTTACAGTACGTAAGGTACTCTTTTATAGAGTAGGTACAGAATTATTTCAACATGAGCTACTAGTACGAAGGACGAAACTGGCAATTGGAATTAGATGTAATAGTCTATAGTGCGATAATATGCACATTAGAACTGAAGCCTGTATCGAAATGAACGGCCACCATTTTCAAAAATGTGTTTAAATATTCATATTATGATTATTTTTCAATTTAACTTCATTCTCTATATTGTACGCTAATGTGCTGTAGACAGTATAATATACACTGCATAATGAATACGTCCGAATGGATAGCTCATTTCGTGAGTAAAAACACTTATTGTTAATACTGTACTGTATTTTGATTAAATAAGAACCTAATGAAAATTATCAAACTCAAAATCGCGATATTCCCTAGTTTACGTAAGTGGATGAACTACTTTTCTTCCCTCCTATACCTAATAAAGTGATTTGTTTGTATTTTACGCCAGTATCATGGAACTCCAGTCGTGGAAGGGGGTAACAAACGGTCTTTCCGGTTCTCAACCGTTAATCCAAAGGCATACTTACTCACTCACTTACTTACTTACTTACATACTTACCTACTGGCTTTTAAGAAACCCGGAGGTTCATTGCCGCCCTCACATAAGCCCGCCATAAGCAAGATTAATCCAGTCTCTACCATCATATCCCACCTCCCTCAAATCCATTTTAATATTATCTTCCCATCTACGTCTCGGTCTCCCCAAAGGTATTTTTCCGTCCGGCCTCCCAACTAACAAATCCAAAGGTATAGCCAGGTTAATATTAGAAATGTTACTAAAAATAAAATGATGTCCCTGTACAAGGATGAATTTTATATTATCAGGAAGAAAGTGCTTTAGTCGCTTTAATGAGTGAATAATCGAAAATATTTTTTTTATAAGTGTGATTCACTTGTCCATTTCGTTAGAGGTAACAATCCATATAAATGCCAAGCCTGTGTAAATGCAGTGAAATCGGTGACGTGTATTTCTTGTCACCCTGTAGCGTAACTCATTTAAGCATGCGCTGTTAAGCTCGGAGACCCATTCGAAATGAATGGCTTTATTACTCGGTGGTGCAGGTTCAAACTCTATTAACGCCACCGAAAAAAACCAGGGAACGAAGTCAACTCAGTCGGTATGCACGCGTTAATTCAATCACTGCAACAAAAGACACGCTTCAGTTTGCATGTGGGGGGGGAGGGGGGCGAAGACCGCGCGGTGCACAATGCTGAAAGTTGGCTAGCAGTTTTCTTGGCTGGGTCCCTTTCAAGCTTGGCACGATATTGTTCCCTTATGTTGCAGAGTTTTCCTCTGCTGATATCGCAAATTATTCAAGAAATTCTATGACAAAAGACCAGTCTTAGATCAAGTCAGATCGCTCGGTTATTCAAGGACATAATCTTATTTTTAATAACATTTTTAATATTAACTTGCCTATACCTCTGGTTCAACGCCGTTTGCTAGCCCCTTCCACGACTGGAGTTCCATGATACTGGCGTAATATACAAACAAATCACTTTACTAGGTATAGGAGGGAAGAATACACGTTACAAGAGCGGTATGTTGACGTTTTCATGTTCGAGGAAAAGATTGAAAAAGCGAAACGTAGTTGAGCTTTTTTAATTTCCGAGATCATGAAAACAAACATACCGCTCGTGTATCGTACATTATTTTGTGCGAAGATCGTTTATTACATACCTCAAAGACGAATTTCTAATTAGTTGCAATGAAATCTCCATCTTGGTTTCTCTTTAATGACGGCAACTTCGGAAAACCAAAATATCTTTCTTCAACATTGTTGCTATAACATGTTTTCTGTGTTTACTATACCCCAGCAGGCCGTGATATACGACTGTTTTTTTTTCCCCCAGTCTATAAATGCGAACTTAAATGAAACGGTAAGGTTATGTAATGATTTATTTTTCATTTTAATATTTTAAGGGAATGAACAAGTGAAATATTCAAATTATGCATTTGTGATGCTAATGGACTGAAATTTTTACCACAGAGTGCTGATATGTATTTAAAACATCCCTATAAATTTCATCAATGTATCTTAATTAGTTTTGAAGAAATTAATTATTTACCAATTAATACTAATTAATATTTAAAAAATGCTGCATGATGAACGCTTAACATTATGAATTTAAAAAAAATATAGAACAGTTCCTCTAACAATAATAAAACATCTATCACATGATTTTTAGTTAGCACTTCTTAGTTACTGAGAAAAAAATTCAAAACTGGGTGAGTGCCAATTTAAAGAAAAAAATTAATTTCATGCATCTTAATCAATTTATATCTTGGCAAATAATAAATATTTTAAAAATCCATGTGACAGTCTTTTTCCTTTAGGTAATGTGGGCTTGTGGTAAAAATTTCATCACTATTGGTTAAGAAATGCATCATATGGAGCAATTTGAACATGTTAAAATGTAATAAAATTTAAAAGGGAGAAAATCAAGTTTTAAAGTACAACACTATGTTTGAGTACTTACACATTATGGAAATTGCTTAAAACCCTCCTGCCTGATATGTTGACCCCTCCTGCTGCTTTTTCCTACTTTCAGTGACACTTTTTGACAAACGTAGCTTCTTCCTGCTTGTTTTGAAGTTCTCACTGGTTGAAGTAGCCGCTTGCTGCAGTCGACGCTTGTCTCTCCTATTGCCAATTTTGTATGCTGCAGGAGATAATTTCACTGTTGACACTAAATCTCTCATGGAAATGTTTGCTGTACAACCCATGTTAAATTCAGTCACAGCAGAAGTAACAGCCACTTCAAGTTTTTTTTTTTGATACAAAAATTTCTTTTGGGCACTTCCGCCATATCACACTATGAACACTTTCATTCACATTTTGAGTTTTTCCTGCAGTGCATTTGCTAAGAAGTTCATCACTAGCTAGTCTACAGTACACTGGCATGATTTTAGCCACAACATCAGGTCGCAACACTGTCTTCATGGTTTTCAAGTCATGCTTCGGAACAGCTTCTTGCTTCGCAATGGCCCGGTTGAAGAAGCACCATGACTTTTCACCACTAGGGCATCTTGAATGCAGGGGCTTGTCATCCGTGGACATTGCATGGTCAAGTGTTGCATAGATGGCTTTCTTCATCTTGTTTACATCGGGGATATTATCAATAATGGCCTTTCTGTAGTAATTTTGCAGTCGAGGTATCATTTCTGCAGTCAGACTTCCCTTTTTTTTGCCTCCGATTGAGGAATCTGTCCCTCTCCATTCCCTAACAATATTCTGTAGACCTTTACCTACTCTCTTAGCAACGTGGTTCACACATTCTTCTTTTCTAATGTCAATGCCTTCACCATAAACTTGAAGCTGCTGAAGGTGATGGTGTGTTTTTGCATCCCCGTCAGACAATAAGGTTGTGTACCTCATATTACACAACCTAATGGACCGGGTCCAGAGAATTTCTGCAGCTTTCATCTCCATGGCATTTGAAGATCCATCAAAATTTTTCTCACAAACACCAGCATCTTTGTGACTTTGATACCACTGTTTATATTCGTCACTTGCAACATCCATTTTTTTTCTGTCTTTTCACAAGTACTGCAATATTTTGACATTATTTCAAAATCTAACACTAGCCCTGTTAAAATATCTATGACTAAACCTAAACCATACTTTGATGTATGTCCACGCTTCATCCATGTGCCATCGTATGACACACCAATATTTATAACATCACTATCACTAATAGAACTGTCCACTTCCATGTGAGCTCGTCTAACTGCAGAGTGAGCATTTCTCAACACATGTTGTCTAACAAGTTTGTTTTCTTCCGTCAGTTTTATCAGGTGAGAGTTGAAGGATGGTGAGCTCAAACCTGCCATACCCATAGCCATACAATGTTGTTCCATAGCAGAGTGTCCTTTTCCCATGGTAACAAAGGCGTTGACCATTCTCCTATTTACATCGAAGGAAGGTCGAGTTGACTCAGTGTTACCTACCTTAGGGCTTGTATACATTTCATTCAACACTGTGTTGCAATTATAACACTTCACTATCACTTTAAATGCAAAGCCTGATGGTTCAGTAAGCTCAGCTTTTGCACTATCCATTCCACATTCACCACATTTTACTCCTTTATACAGTTCACTCCACAAACTTACATGCACTAATGTGTAGTCTTCACTACACTGGGGGGCACTTATATTTGAATTCTCCTGCAAGTTGCCATATTTTATCAACTTTATCTCACTAGCACTTTGTTTATTATTTGTTTCTTTTGACACTTGATCTTCATTATCACCAACTAGGCCTAACACATTTTCTTGTTGCACACATTCCACAATAGTTTTGGCATTCTTCCACCTTATATTTGCTAAATTTTTAGCCCTATTAGCATATTTTGATCGTTTCTTGCCCTTATTATGAATGTCACTTAGTCTATTCATGTTTAGAAAACTAAAACTATGCCTAAAATGCTAAATGTTGAGTTATACACGTGGTCTTGAATGTTATTGTGACGATTCCTAACCTAATGCACTTATACTAACTTATTCACACTAATATATAAGTTACAACTAATTGAATACAAAATTAGTGTAAAACTTTAATAACATCCTAAATAACACGAAATCAGCAAAACAAGTATGAATATTCACGTACAAACGCACAAACTCGAGAAGAAACGGTCCACAAACAATATTTTGCCGTTCAGTTTCAAAACGAAGTATTTGCAGGGCTGACAGGCAAGCTGATAGTATATTCAGGAGTGACAACAAACTTAATTTCACTAGATACACACCAGAAAAAAAACTAGCCCGCTTTATTCAAATTACAAAGCTCAACATAAACTTTAGAGCTGACAGCTCGTTTAAAGGGCAACGAAGCACGTGCAAGCAGACATTTAAACGTCATGTGACACGGTTTAAAGGGCTCCCAAATAAAAAATGAGGCCATATTATGAAAGTAGAAGGTTTAAATAAAATTATGAACATAAAAACAAAAATTTGTATTTTTTTCCATTTTTCCACATTTTTCACTTGTTCGTTCCCTTAACAATATTATTTATATAACATATTGCAGTAATAACATCCGCATCTGGAATCTTGTCGATTTTTTCACGGCTTCCTTAATGTTACTTGTATCAGGAATGCAATAAGTTTCGTGGAGTACTTAATTTTTGCAAATATTTAAAAACAATAATTAACATTGCAATTTAGGTGAAATTGCAGTGGTAACTTCCCAATTTATAATTATTACTATGTTAAACGTCTCTAAACATAATATGTTAAAAGCCTAAAGCAGTAAAATTAATGTCGCGCTTAAGCGGTAAGAAGAAGGAATTTGTTATCTGTGTTACGTTGGGAATACTGAATGTGGTATTTCACACTTACCGCGTATTGGTTCTGTGCGGAAAACAAGCAAATACGCACGATCTCGCACAAAATTGGTTAATCCATTTACGTCAACTAGGTAATATTGCGCTTTTGAGTTTGATCGTTTTCATTAGGTTTTTGTTTAATCAAAATACAGTACAGTATTAACAATGAGTGTTTTTACTCACGAACTGAGCTGTCCATGTGGACGTATTCATTATGGAGTATATAATATACTGTCTTCAGCACATTAGCGTACAATATAGAGAATGAAGTTAAATTGAAAAATAATCATAACATGGATATTTAAACGCATTTTTTAAAATGGGGGCCGTTCATTTTGATACAGGCTTCAGTTCTAATGTGCATATTATCGCACTATAGACTATTGTACCTAATTCCAATCACCAGGTTCGTCCTTCGTACTAGTGACTCATGTTGAAATAATTCTGTACCTACTCTATAAAAGAGTACCTTACGTACTGTAAATTCAATCTCCACTTGTGCCCGATCCGAAAAGATAAAATTACTCAGAGATACTATCTACTGTCCGTCCAAGTGGTTACGTCGTATGGTCGTAGAAAGGGAGGAAATCACGTGACAGTTAATTACTTAACGAGGCCCTTTTATTTAAGTTAATTTAAACAGTTGTATAATATTACGTAGACGTCCAATTCCTAACAGAAATTAATGTTCTCAGAAAAGAGCTAAGACAGCCCAGCCACAAGCTGGCGAATAAAAGCAGGTGGGGGAAACCGGGATACGACGTAGGCAAATGGACGACAGTACCTGTGCGAAAACAATTCAATATTGAAAGCTCTTTCGTCACTGGAAAACGCGAACATATTTTTGGAACTTACTGTTTACTATAACCGTAAGGTTACTATGACTGTATATGCGGTCTTGGATCTGTGTGGAGGACGGTTTAACTTCATTAGTAGAAGGGGTGGGAGTGAAGTAAGAATAAAATGAAGTCCCTGTACATTAAGGACACCCTTTCTAAAGTGAAGTTCCACTCCTGTCCTTATATCTATATGAAACAATCTGTAGTTTATATAGGGACATAATTCTTGTGCAAAATGAAGTTTTTTTTACTACAAATCTAATCTGTTTACTATTATCTTCCAAACTGAGGATTATGTAACAGTTTTCTGCTATGAAAACATACTGAAAAATTACATTTTATAGGGGAAAAATTAATTACTCTAGACTGAATGTAGTTAGACCAATTAATTTTTGGGATAAAGTTAGAAATATCTGAAAGGCCTCTTCTGTAAATATGACTTTTTGTTTATACAAATTTTACAACGAAATTAAATACACATTTGTTTTCTTCATTTTCTATACAGAAAAATTGCCATTCTTTTTTCAAATTCTCTAGAGTTTCAAATTCGCAGCAAATTGACCAGGAACCGCCACTGTCACTTGCGTCATAACATTGGGAGTTGTTAATACTGGCCAATCAGCTAATTCCCTCCATTCTAGTAAACAGTTGTGAAGTTTGTTACAAGTGTGGAAAGGTTAGACTTCTTCCTTGAAAAAAAAGTGAAAATGGGTCGAAATTGAGGAGTGTTGACGTGAAGTGGCAGATTATTGGGATGTTGAAGAATGACTTGGGATAATATCTGATTCTATCCCAAAATACATTCATTCTGGACTGATTAATTTTTTCCTACACAAAAATGTAATTTTTCAGTAAGTTTTCAGCATGGAAAATTTTTATATAATCCACGGTTTGAAAGATGCAGAGATTGGGTTTTTAGGGGAAAAAAGTTCATTTTTCAGAGATATTTCGTCCATTTATAAACATTAGGGGATTTCACATAACTTCATTTTGCATAGGCATTTGTTTCTTTTTAAACATCAGTGGATTTCGCATAACTTCATTTTAACACGTATTTGGTCCATTTATAAACATCAGGGGATTTCGCATAACTTAAATTTTCACATGTATTTGGTCCATTTATAAACATCAGTGGATTTCGCATACCTTAATTTTTCACACGTATTTGGTCCATTTATAAACATCAGGGGATTTCGCACAACTTAATTTTTCACACGTATTTGGTCCATTTATAAACATCAGTGGATTTCGCATACCTTAATTTTTCACACGTATTTGGTCCATTTATAAACATCAGGGGATTTCGCATAACTTAATTTTTCACACGTATTTGGTCCATTTATAAACATCAGTGGATTTCGCATAACTTAATTTTTCACACGTATTTGGTCCATTTATAAACACCAGTGGATTTCGCATAACTTAATTTTTCACACGTATTTGGTACATTTATAAACATCAGTGGATTTCGCATAACTTAATTTTTCACACGTATTTGGTCCATTTATAAACACCAGTGGATTTCGCATAACTTAATTTTTCACACGTATTTGGTCCATTTATAAACATCAGTGGATTTCGCATAACTTAATTTTTCACACGTATTTGGTCCATTTATAAACATCATGGGATTTCACATAACTCAATTTCTCACACGTATTTGGTTCATTTATAAACATCAGAGGATTTCACGTAACTCAATTTTTCACACGTATTTGGTCCATTTATAAACATCAGGGGATTTCACATAACTTAATTTTTCACAGGCATTTGGTACATTAATAAACATAATAGAATTTCACATAACTTCATTTTTCACAGGCATTTGGTCCATTTATAAACATCAGAGGATTTTACATAACTTGATTTTTCACAGGCATTTGGTCCATTTATAAACATCAGAGGATTTCACATAACTTCATTTTTCACAGGCATTTGGTTCATTTATAAACATCAGAAAATTTCACATAACTTCATTTTTCACAGGCATTTGGTCCATTTATAAACATCAGAGGATTTCACATAACTTCATTTTTCACAGGCATTTGGTCCATTTATAAACATCAGAAAATTTCACATAACTTCATTTTTCACAGGCATTTGGCCCATTTATAAACATCAGGGGATGTTACCATGATCACCAATAAGAAAAGACCTAAAACAGATCCCTGTGGCACTCCACTTGTAATGTCCATAGTTTTAGAATGTGCATCATTTTCCTGATAGGTATTATTCCATTAACTTATTTTCTATTCCGGTGATATAATACAATTGCAGTTTTGAAATAATATCAAGAAATATAGAATAAAAACTACTATGTTTTCTGTTGCGTATGTTTGTAAAATAAAAAGATTTAAACCTATACATTATCATTATTTCGATGATGCTTGAGTAAAGGGAGATAAGTCATAAAAATTAGTTTTGAGGAAAAGAGAAAATTAAACTTCAGACCCATATTGCAAATAATTTTCTACACAAAATACATCAAAAGCTAATATTGTTTTGTTATACTCACTTGTGTATTTTAACTTGTGTATTCACCTGGGAAACAAAACTCCATTAGCACAAAAAATTACTTAACCCACCCTCGATTTTTTTTTTTTTATTTCTCGAAATAATCTGTTCCAGTAAATTCTCTACAATTCAGACTGAATTTTCTCCAATTTACTTTTGAATTAGTGGTGTTCTACTGTACTTAAAATACACAACGACATAACAGGCCTACTTGAAAACGTCCAGAAACTAAAGTGCAGGTGTCGTTATTTGCTCCAGGTAATTGAATTGATAGTTTTACAATGATCTTTGGTTAATGATGTTGACGTAACAGAATTTTGCTCGCCTTGTTGAACTTGGCACATTGTTTTCTCATAGCGTGGGTTAGAGCACGGTCTGTTTTGCATATTTTGATTACAAAGTTGTACCTGCCTCGCCAGACTTCGCTGTTAATTAAATAGCTTGCAGATCGCTGCCCCACAACAGGGATAAGTTTTGTGTACTAATGTAGCTAAGGGTCTTTAAATTTAACACAATAATGTGTTTACAGGGAACCAGCTTCCATGTTGAATATTTCTGAAGAAAACTGAAAGCTTGGAATTCTGGGAAAGAAAGTAAAGGCTGGTTCACAATAAACCGGGAATGGAAACTACAAAGAGAACAAGAACGAGAACGAGAACGGAAATATTGTTAAAATAAATGTATTCGAATATAAGCATTTACTATTAATTATTGTGAATGCTCATATTTAAATACATTTATTTTAACATTATTTCCGTTCTCGTTATCGTTGTCGTTTCCGTTCCCGGTTTATTGTGAACCAGCTTTAAATCTATTAAGGAAAGTGCACTGTAAGATTTAACATTGTACTGTACATTGTGTTACAGAAAATAACTTTCAGAAGTTGCAATTATCCAAAAAGACGAGAATTTACGTCATATTTAAATAAAACTATTTCACGAAATATTATTACTTAATACTTTACAACATTATAAATTAAGATATTTAATACTTATTTGCTAGCACGGCCATCACGCAATATGACGGCCTACTGTATTTTAAGGAAACAATGAAAATATTTAACAACTGAACATCAGGTGCGACAAGATGTTAAACAAATGAGCATCAGGGCAAAATAGTCATTTTATTTCACCAGTACCATAACTATATCACTATCATTGTATTATCATATTTATTGTCACCGTACCATTATCACTATATTATGATTACTATTATCACTGTATCATCACTCTCTAATTACCGCTATAGGCTATTATCGCCATTGTTCCATGAGTGTCATCAATGTATGATCGTCACCATTATATCATTACCTTTGTATTATCATTATTGTATCACCAGCATTGTATTATCATTACCTTATTACCAACATTGTATTATCATTGCTGTATCACCACCATTGTATCATCATTACTATATCATCACCATTATATTATAATTACTGTATCACCACCACTGCATCATCATTACTATATCATCACCATTGTATTATAATTACTGCATCACCATCATTGTATTATTACTGTATCACCACCATTGTATCATTATTACTATATCATCACCATTGTATTATAAATACTGTACCGCCACCATTGTATTATTACTGTATCATCACCATTGTATCATCATTACTATATCATCACCATTGTATCATCATCACTATATCGTCACCATTGTATTATAATTACTGTACCGCCACCATTGTATTACTACTGTATCATCACCGTTGTATCATCATTACTATATCATCACCATTGTATTATAATTACTGTACCGCCACCATTATATTACTACTGTATCATCACCGTTGTATCATCATTACTATATCATCACCATTGTATTATAATTACTGTACCGCCACCATTGTATTACTACTGTATCATCACCGTTGTATCATCATTACTATATCATCACCATTGTATTATAATTACTGTACCGCCACCATTGTATTATTACTGTATCATCACCATTGTATCATCATTACTATATCATCACCATTGTATCATCATTACTATATCATCACCATTGTATTATAATTACTGTACCACCACCATTGTATTATTACTGTATCATCACCATTGTATCACCATTACTATATCATCACCATTGTATCATTACTATATCATCACCATTGTATCATTACTATATCACCACCATTGTATCATTACTATATTATCACCAACGCTCGGAACTTGGGGACTTGTGTCTTTGCACGTGACTAAGCGACCGGACTTCAATGTCAACAAACTCCCGCTTCCAGCACGGAGGTACTGTCAGGTCTGCTACAAAAGTGGTTTCTGGCTGCAACAACATATTGGTAATATTATGGTAGGTTGAAACACGTAATTTCATAGCATATATATATATATAATAAAAATAAACATGAGAAATATATCAAATTTACTGTTCTGCTATGTACATTTTATTACAGTGTATGACTATCTACATTCGAAGATTTTTCGGTAGCAGACTTAAAATACTGAATATTTTCACTGTTACTGTTTTCTGTTCGATTTTCAGCAGTTGCTAGCTGATCTCGTATCTGAGAAAGATAAGTATATCCTAAATTTTTCTCGAAAATAGTTTTCAAATAGTGTGTCACTACTAGGGCAAGCCCCTCTACGTCTCGATCCATGGCTATGGACAGACTTTTCTACAATTTGAGGGACTACAATGCCTTTCAATGAATTCCGTTTCTAGCCTCTAGTTTGTGTGTGGCACAACTTACAAAATATAAACTCTCCATTCGAAAAAAAATAATGTATCTCCTCCGAATTCTCCACGAAATTCTGTATCTTAAATTTAAAACAAAATGTATTTTCAAACTTCTATAATACCCGTTCGAAATAACACGTATTTTCTAATTCCTCAAACAGACCGTTTACCTTTAATTCTCTGAATGTCATTGGCTTCGACATAACAGTTTCTTCGTCTGTCTTCCTGTCATTAGTTGTGGCCACTTTCTTAGTACACACGACTGTCCCTGAGCACTTGCAGCGTGAGCTTTGTGTTGTACCTGTAACCTTACTCATGCACACGATACAAGTCCCCAAGTTCCGAGCTTTGATTATCACCATTCTATTATAATTACTGTATCATCACCATTGTATTATTACTGTATCACCACCATTGTATCATCATTACTATATAATCACCATTGTATCATCATTACTATATCATCACCATTGTATCATCATTATTATATCATCACCATTGTATTATTACTATATTACCACCATTGCATCATCATTACTATATCATCACCATTGTATTATAATTACTGTATCACCACCATTGTATTATTAGTGTATCACCATCATTGTATCATCATTACTATATCACCATTGCATTATCATTACTGTATCACCACCATTGCTATGTCGTCACTACTACATTCATTGTATCATCATCAGTAGTGTATAAATACCTCTGTATTATTAGTATGCTGTTATTATTATTATTATTATTATTATTATTATTATTATTATTATTATTACTATATCATAACCACTCTATCATCACAACTTTATTATGAGCATTGTATTATCACCAATGCAGCAGCCACAACTGTATCATCATCACCACTGCATAATAATCGCAGCATTAACTTGTTCTTTTTCTTCTTCAACTGTTTCTCTCGTTGCGATCGCTTCCCCAGTCAGTTTTTTTTTCCTACAGATGGAAAGACTTTTCTCGTTGCTTCAGATTCCATTAGCAAGGACCGACCTAATGGAAATGAACCTTTCTCTTTTATTGGAAGTAGTGCCAAACGAGAAAGAACTGTCTCTGAACTTGAGAGCTGCTGATTCACAAAGCCATGTTAGGCTACATTTGGGAAAATTTCCGTTCATACAATTATCTTTATTTTGTATGCAAAATCAATAAAGTAGAGAGTGTACAGTTAGCCAGGACTTTGTTTGTTCTAGTACTGATAGATTTTACTTCCGCCAAATTCCAATATTTCCACTGTTTTATCTTTCAGGATAAGATTCTTGTTGTATTACACTTTAAGCGGAAAAAAAATCTAGATTTTTTCTTATTTTATTCTTTTTTTTTCTTTACCACACACGTTCATAGCCTATGGGGCTTTTTAAATTATTGTCCTTCAAAAATAATCCTTCTGCAGTGTATAGAACTGGAAATGTTGCTTGTCTGAACCCCGCATTCTATAGGTACAGGGTGAGCAAATTATCTGTCGTCCGAAAATCAGTAAGTTTGACTTTGTGTGGGTGTTTTTCTACAAACTGGTTAACGGAGAGAGCGCTATGTCGGTAAGTAGATAGTTAAAACTTTATTCACCAACACAAATTAAAAAAAGGAGATTCTGAAATTACCTGCCTTTTTGTGCCAAGTATTTTCATATCTACTTAAGAAGAGGTCTCAGTGAGAAATGTTTTCTTAGACCTCACTTTTCAGTTTTCCACAATATGTGGGTTATTGTTTATGTTATAAAGTTTCCATGAGATTACTATCACTGGAGGTTAGGCAGAGGTATCCAAGGAACTTACATTCCTGCTGATAATTTATTATATCTGAAAAACTATTGCCTTCATCACTTGGAAGAAATTGAAGCCGTTGATGCCTTATTCCTCAACAGCCAATTTTTGGAAAAATTAGATAGACATTTCCCCAATATCCTGTCTTAATTTGGATCAATAAATCACTTCTTAACTTCTATGTATCATTTTTATTATGTATTCATTTCTTATTTATGTACTTATATATTTACATATTTCCTTATTTACTTAATTATTGTTTAGTAGTTTCATTTTGGAGATGCCGATAAGCTCACTGTATTATAATATCAATTTTTGTTTTCCACCTGTGCTTATCTTAATATTTGGATTTACATTAACGTTTTCGACACTCGGTGTGTGTCATCTTCAGATATGGGGTCTATGTCATTGTGTGTTGTGAAGACCTAGCTTCTTAATTATGTTGTGGATTGTTCACTTGTGTATGACCTTTCATGATTTCTTAATTTAGCTAAAATTACTATAAGCAATGTGTGGTTGGTTGTTATGATTCTGTTAAATTCTATCTTTTGAAAACCCATGTAGGACAATAGAAAATTATGTTAAAACCATTATTATGACACATGATATTACAGACGTGGACAAATTATTAGCAAAACTGAAGATTTTTATTATATATTTTTACAAAATATGATTCTTCTATAATTTAGACTACAGTTGACATTTTTGCGTATTTCCAAATTATTAGCAAAATTGAAGATTTGTATTGTATATTTTTAGAAAATTTAACTCTTCAATTTGGACTACATTTGATATTTTTGCATATTTACAAATTATTAGCAAAACTGAAGGTTTTTATTATATATTTTCACAAAATTCGATTCTTCAATTTGGAATACAGTTGACATTTTGGATATTCCCAAATTATTAGCAAGACTGAAGATTTTTATTTTATAGTTTTACAAAATTTGACTTTTGAATTTAGACTATAGTTGACATTTTTGCTAATTTACAAATTATTAACAAAATTGAAGGTTTTTATTATATATTTTTACAAAATTTAACTCTTCAATTTAAACTACAGTTGACATTTTTGCATATTTCTGTCTACTGTAATGATAGAAATATGCAAAATTGTCAACTGTAGTCTAAATTGGAAAATCAAATTTTGTAAACAGAATTATCATAAAAATTGTCAATTTTGTTAATAATTTGTCCACGTCTGTATAATTATTGTTTATTTTTCTTATATTTAATTTCTTATTTACTTATTTACCTATTTATTCATTTATTTATTCTATTTGTTTGTTTATTTATTTATCTATTTATGTATTTATTTACTGGTCCATATATTTACTTATTTTCCTATTTACTTATTTATTTATTGTTTATTTTTACGTATCTGTATATATATATATATATATATATATATATATATATGTTTACTGTTATTTATTTATCTGTTTACTTTTATCTATTTATTTACTTTTATTTATTCATTTATCTATGTATTATTTTTATTTATTTATTTATTTATTTATTTATATACTTACGTATTTTCATATTTCCGTATAGTATTGCTTATTTATGTACTGATTTACTTATTTATTTGCTTATATATAATTATTATTTATTTATTTATTTATTTATTTATTTATTTATTTATTTATTTATTTGCCTACTTATTTCCCCATTTATTATTCATTTATTTACATATTTATGTATTTATATATTTTATTTGTTTGCTTATTTATTAATTATTTATTTACTTATTTTTTGTTTACATATTTATTTTTTGTTTATTTATTATTTATTAACTTATTTATTTTATTATTTATTTATTTACTTATTCATTCATTCATTCATTCCAATTAAGGAAGAATATTGCGGAAATGTCTACGTTATTAAATCCGTTAAATAATTTCTAGGCTGCCTATCCATACCGTATTACCACAGTCTAGTATATACAGTCACGAAGTTCAATACGTAATAAATATGCATCCATAGATAGTTACTAACCACTAGGATCGCTACTATCGCCTCATTACAGACAATGCAAAATAGTACCGGCACAGTCTATTGTTCCCAGCACCCTCACAACTCAAGCTTCGTGACTGTATATACTAGACTGTGGTACTATTCTGCGGCATCATAGAAAACTTCCTCTATGCCAGCAAGTTATCTGTTCAGATTTTCTATGTAATAATTCAGAATAAATCTGACATGAGTAAAATATTCAGAGTGTAGCATCCCTTTTGTTTGTTTCGCCTCGTGGTTACTATGGCAGTTCTGATTTTGTTACGTCTTCTGTTGCAGATTTCACGCCAGTTCAGCGCCGAGTTGATGAGGACCCCACACAACAAAACGGTAAGGGAACACAACTTTTGCATTACTCACAATCAGTAAGTACAGTATATACCGGGTGATTCAAAAGTTACTTGTGAAATGCTAGATGAAGAAACATAACGTTATTTTGGAGAAAAGAATGTAAATAAATGAATTTATTATTTGGAATAGTTTCCGATATAGATGAAAGATTCTAACATACGATATCAATTGTCGTGTATAGCAGTTTTTCTTTAGCTGTCCATACGTTTATAGTACTTTTATCTCTTGTTTTGATGCATAATACCTCCTCTATAAATAATGGAACATTTTTCAGAACAGCCTATATATATTAGCATTTTGCTATTGTATAGTATTTATTAACATTCCATGGTATTCGTGCATTGCTTCACAACTAAAATATGGAACAATCAAAAACCTTAATACTACTATAAAGTCTTAATTTATAGTCACAGTCTAGATGAAATACATACAGAAGAGATTTACAATATAGTCTACTAGTACAACACAAAGTTTTAGTATCAATTTCATGAAGCGTATTCAATGTCATGAATTCACCTACAGAAAAGAAGGCGTGAGAAATTAGGTACTTCTTTAATTTGATCTTAAATAATCTTAAGTTTTGAGTTTGATTTGTTATATCCATAGGGATGCTATTAAACATTTTTACAGTCATATAACGCAATTTTTGATAGCGCGATAGACTTTCTGATGAAGTATGAAAGTCATTTTTTGACGTGTATTTATGCTATGAACTGTTGAATTAGATACAAAGCTTTCACGATTACATACGAGGAAGATTATTAATGAAAAAATACAGGGTGATTCAGATCACCCGTAACAGTAATTTATTTCGGAAACTAGTGCATGAAAATTTTCGAGACAAAAATATTTATAACTAAACCACATGTGAACTTTTATATGAGCTTGATTTCATCAACCAGCTCTAACAGGAAGTAGGGTCAGTGGCGTATCACTTTAAAATTTCAAATGGAAGGCGGGTAAAATTGATAGAGCTCTTCAAAACAAACAACTTTCATGGGAAACGTTTTCATCAATTCCTAATCTTTCAACGAGAAAACGTACGAAAAGACAATGTCATCAATATTGAGAAATGTTACAAGACGAAAATGTAAACAAGACAATTAATGTTGACATGTTACTGAAAGGCTTGACAATTGTATTAATTTTTTTTTATAAATTTTCAAACTGTCTGCCGTTCTGAGCAGCACACACCTGTACTCTTCTTCTAACACTGTCAGTGACTCCTAATACTTCGGCGTGGTCAAGTGACTGGCAGAGTGGGAATTAATAAAACCGTTTCCTATGAAAGTTGTTTGTTTTGAAGAGCTCTACCAAATGGTACCATATTTGACCCCGACTCTTATTTGAAATTTTAAAGTGATACGCCACTGACCCTACTTCCTGATAGATCTGATTGATGAAATCAAGCTCAAGTGAAAGTTCACATGTGGTTTAGTTATAAATATTTTTTTCTCGAAAATTTTCATGCACTAGTTTCCGAAATAAATGACTGTTATAGGTGATCTGAATCATCCTGTATACTGACAAGCCTAGATTTGGCACCTACTATTATTCTAAATACTCTTTTTTGTAGTAGTAATATACTGTTACTATCTGGTGGAATTTCCCCAGAATATTATTCCAAAACTCATTACCGAGCGGAAGTATGCAAAGTATTTTATTGGGTTAATTTACGACGCTGTATCAACATCTCAGGTTATTTAGCGTCTGAATGAAATGAAGGTGATAATGCCGGTGAGTCCAGGGTCCAGCACCGAAAGTTACCCAGCATTTGCTCGTATTGGGTTGAGGGAAAACCCCGAAAAAAACCTCAACCAGTTAACTTGTCCCTACCGGGATTCGAACCCGGGCCACCTGGTTTCGGGGCGAGACGCGCTGACCGTTACTCCACAGGTGTGGACCAAAGTATATTGTTTTTAAGGTATTGATATTTACTATCTTTTGCATAGATCTAATAGCAAAACATGCTGAATTTAGTTTGGGGGTAATTTCTTTAATATGATTTTTCCAATTTAACACATTATCGGTTTGTAAGCCAAGAAATTTGGTTGTTGTTTGTTGTTTCTATTGTGGACTTATTGTTAATTATTGTCCTTGAAATTTGCGAGGTTAAATTTGCACAGGATTTAAATTGAATTACGTTAGTTTTTTTACAATTTAATACTAATTTATTGACTGAGAACCAGTCACGTATTTTGAAGAGACGTTCCGCTGTTGGAGATTGGAATGTGTTGGAGTTATTGGCTGTATCATTCGGTATCAAACCACTGAAAATTACAGTTCTGCTAGTGGCTTGTGCAGCAAATGCTGTAAGCTAATTTCTTTAGACGTTCAAAAAACATTTTTCAGATTTATTTTCAATGAAGAATACCAGACATTTTGAAAGTTATTTGCTTCCATAATAATGAAACATGCTCCCTCTGAATGGTTTTTTTATGCCAGATACTTTTTCTTAAACCTATATATATTAAGTTTTTGAGTTTCAACGCGAAAACGCAAGTAACAATGTCAGGACGATCAGTGGGTTTATTATGTGGAGTAAAGTAATATCTATTTCAGGTCATTGTGGATTGTAGGTGAAAGTTAAAAAAGTCAGGTTTGTTATGCTTTCGAACAATAGCATAGCATCTTGGTATAACTGCTACGTGTTTCGTGAACTACCTTGAAATTTGTAGAGGGTAAAATAATTTTGTCCTGCTAAGAGATCTTGCTGAAATGATCGGGAGACTATAAAATCTTGTAGGCCTCTTATTTTATCAGTAAGTAATACCTTTTGGTCTTTCCATAGAAACTCTAATTTTTGCGCTCTCTCGAGCCAATACTGAAGAGAATCACGCACAGAAATATCTCCATCGTGCTCCGTCACACCGCCATTAAATATATGAAAAAGACCCAATCACACTTGATTAATAGCTATAAAATATTTCATTTTTAATAACAATATTATTATCTTAGATAAGTTTTATAGTTTTCAGTAACATATAGGGTAAACTGTATAGTGATTGACCACTTAAGCTAATGAATAATAAAACAATGAAATAGCGGAAAACAGTGGTAACTTATTGAGAGAATTTTAAAGGCATTGGGTCAAGTGAAGATTCAGAAACAAATCAAAATCAATAAACAAAAGAAAAAATAAAATTTTAATGCAAAGATAAATTAAATAAACACAACAAGTCCACTTTTACAGTTATTGACCGTCTACTGCACAGTTATTGAATACTCATTTATTAGTGATTGAACAACACATTTTCACAATTTTCACTTTTTTCTTGTCTGTTTCGTTTCTCTTCTTCTGATCTTTCTCATTAAGAACTATTCGGCACCGGCGTAGCTCTGTCGGCAAAGGTGTTTGCCTGCCGATCCGAAGTTTCTTTTGGGGCGCGGGTTCAATTCCCGCTTAGGCTGATTACCTGGTTGGGTTTTTCCGAGGTTTTGCCCAACCGTAAGGCAAATTTCAGGTAATCTATGACGAATCCTCGGCCTCATCTCGCCAAATACCATCTCGCTATCATCAATCCCATCGACGCTAAATAACCTCGTAGTTGATACAGTGTCATTAAATAACCAAGTTAAAAAAAAAATAAGAAAAGAACTCTTCTCGCTGCCTTTTTTTTTCATTTCTTATTCGCTTCCTTTCTTCTCTTGCCTCTTCTTCCATTTTTCTCTTTTGTGCCTTATCAGAAGCAAGTGTGTGTCATTTCTCTGATGTTATTACAAATGGCTTCACCCAGCACTGGACGAGGACCAAAGAACACTTTTCCTTCAACGGGATATTTGTTTCTGGACGCTAAGGTTGCTTTTAGGACACCAAACTTCTTGGCAGCTTCATTTAAATCAAATCCACTGCGGACAGGTTCTGTAGCGTTTCGTAAAGCTTCCCCTGTATAATGCACTTTACCTGGCTTAGGCATTATAATATAGTATCGGTCCTGTAAAAATCCCCATCATTTAACCGATAACATATATAGAATTGAAGCACATTGGTCATTATTCTAACAAATAATTTATGAACGACCAATCACTGTAGTTTGCGGACATACACTTTATAGTGATTGACCACGGGGCATTTTTATGTCATATAAAAACTTGTACAAAATAATATTCTGTGGACAGAAACCTTATACCTTTTCTCACACTTTGAGTTAAAAACGACCACCAGAATTTGTGTATCCTTTGCAGAATAAATAAATTATTGCGTGCATTATTCTTAGCAATTTCTCTAGTTACTTACACTTGTTTAGGTTCAGTTGCATTTCCAATCGATTTCAATCCTCTCAGACAACAGACACTAACTCAGTGGGATGAACAGTGACAACTAACCACAAATAAGGGTTGTTACTAGAGGTATATGCAGCAAAAAGTGAAATCACGATCGTGGTTTATTCACAATATACTTGAAAAAAGGAACCGGTCAATCACCGTATACTGGTCAATAACTACCTAGTTTACCCTACTATGTATACTATATAGCCGCCATCCAGTAAATTGTATAAATGAAGGTTTAATTTAAGATATTCTCTACATCTACTTATATACCCCTAAACGTTTCACTTTCATATCATCAATAGGCCTATAGCATTAATATGTATAATTAATGAAAAATAGTCACATCAAGGGATTAACTATAATAATATTTCATCTCTAATGGTAATAATGTCATCAAACCACCTCAAGTTTTGTAGATTTTAATATCCAATACACAGCTGTACTCAGAAAATTGCACACCACATAATCAGACCTGTAAATTATTTTAATAACTCCTGAAGTTTTTAATAACTAATTAAATTTGAGCTCAAAATATGTCAGCAATCCTGCAGATCATGGCCTTCGTGTAATATTGTTTACTGTAGTGTGTGTTTTGTTTTATTCTAAAAAGTCTCATAACTGACGACAAATGGATTTTGGAAAATAGGAAAATGATTTAGAAAAATTAACATTTCTGAAAAAACTTTGGGTTCCAAGCTTCAAAATGAGGGGTAATTTATTCAAATCCGTTCAGCCGTTTTCCCGTAATCTTCATTGCCAGTTCGAATTATATATATATATATATATATATATATATATATATATATATATATATATATATATACACGAGTAGATGTGAAATAAGAGTTTGATTATTTCTGTAAGATGAAATATGTCATTTACATCTTACAGTTTAAGTACTTCTAATTTCTTTATATTAATTAAGTACTGCGTTCAATGTGGCGGACGTCTTGAGGAGTCCCTCCTGTGGAGTTGTGAAATTGGACTTTGCATTTCTGAAACTTACGGCTCAATTAAAACCAATTTCTAGGAAATTAGAGCCTTGCCAACAGAGGCGGGAGCAGCTAGAAAGTGGCTCCCCCCGTGTTTTTCTTGCTGAATTACTTCGGAATGTTCATTACCTGTACATTTGCGAATGAATATCTGTGCATCCAGGCCGTGGTCGCGGAGGAATTCATCCTGCAGCGAGTCTCTTGATAGACTTGAATTTATTCCCGCTGTCAGAGTAATTACGTTTTAATTGCGACAGAAGTATTCGCTACCAATCCAGGTCGACATTTTTGTCTTTATAGAGATGAGAATTTACTTTCATTTTGTCTCGGCATGTTTCCAACATTCCAGACAGATATTGCGCCGTGGTGAGTTGGCTCTGTCCGTGGAATTGCAGACAAGAACGGACATTGGAGTCCGGACATCTCATCTCTTCATAACTGCCGGAAATTGTTTATTTCATAACGCTTTCGTTCATATACGAGATAAATATGGAGCGGATGTTTTCTTTTTAACTTTAAAACGTCATGTAACGTAGGCTCTACATGATTTTTTTTTGCACTATCGTATTTTATTTCGTTTTTTTTTTAAATATAAATTGCATAGTCGTATCACAGTATAGTATATATAGACAGGAAGCTCAATACGTAGTAAATATATATCCATGTCGATCTGGTTGGCGAGTTGGTATAGCGCTGGCCTTCTATGCCCAAGGTCGCGGGTTCGATCCCGGGCCAGGTCGATGGCATTTAAGTGTGCTTAAATACGACAGGCTCATGTCAGTAGATTTACTGGCATGTAAAAGAACTCCTGCGGGACAAAATTCCGGCACATCCGGCGACGCTGATATAACCTCTGCAGTTCCGAGCGTCGTTAAATAAAACATAACATTTTTTATATATATATATATATCCATAGATAGTTGCTATCCACTAGGATCGCTAATATCTCCTCATTACAGACAATGCAAAGTAGTACCGGCACATTCTATTGTTTCTAGCACCCTCTCAACTCAAGCTTCGTGACTGTATATACTAGACTGTGGTCGTATGCCTATTTTACAATATAGTACAACTTAAAATAGTAATATACGTTACAAGAGCGGTATGTTGACGTTTTCATGGTCGAGGAAAAGATTGAAAAAGCGAAACGTAGTTGAGCTTTTTTAATTTCCCAGAACATGAAAACAAACATACCGCTCGTGTATCGTACATTATTTTGTGCAAAGATCGTTTATTACATACCTGAAAGACGAATTTCTAATTAGTTGCAATGAAATCTCCATCTTGGTTTCTGTTTAATGACGGCAACTTCGGAACACCAAAATATCTTTCTTCAACATTGTTGCTATAAAATGTTTTCTGTGTTTGCTATACTCCAGCAGGCCGTGATATACGTCTGTCTTTTTTTCCCCCAGTCTATAAATGCGAACTTAAAACAAACGGTAAGGTTATGTAATGATTTATTTTTCATTTTAATATTTTAACAATATTATTTATAAAACATATTGCAGTAATAACATCGGCATCTGGAATCTTGTTGATTTTTTCACGGCTTCCTTAATGTTACTTGTATCAGGAATGCAATAAGTTTCGTGCAATAGTAGACTTTACCGGTACTTAATTTTTGCAAATATTTAAAAACAATGATTAAATTACATAAGTTAGGTCAGATGCAACAGTGTTCATGAGTAAGATAGTTATATATAATAAAAGTAATATAATATAGTTATATGAACACTTTTTATATTATATTACTTTTATTATATATAACGATTTAAAAATAATAATTAACATTGCAATTTAGGTGAAATTGCAGTGGTAAGTTTCCAATTTATAATTATTACTATGTTAAACGTCTCTAAAAATAATATGTTAAAAGCCTGAAGCAGTAAAATGAATGTCGCGCTTAAGCGGTAAGAAGGGGGAAATTGTTATGTGTGTTACGTTGGGAATACTGAATGTGGTTTTTCACACTTACCGCGTATTGGTTCTGTGCGGAAAATAAGCAAATACGCACGATCTCGCACAAAGTAAATTTGTGTCTTTAATATCTAATATTAAAACTTCCAGAGGGCTTTGCATGCTGTTGCTACGCGACAGGTTTTTTTTTTTTTTCGTAATTTTTATTACTTATTGCCACGTTAGTACAGGACAATTATTACAAATGATTCATCAGATTTTAAGAGGCTGCATAAAGAAAAATAAAACACTTAGAATAATGTATGACACATCAAAATAAACAGAAACTGTCCAAGTTTCGGACACACCCTCACAGGTGTTCGATGCGACTTCCTCTCGTTACACGACACACCGATGTGATATCGAAGTTTTCCCATACGCGCACTAGCATATACCTGGTAATGGTCGTAAATGCATCTTTTTTGTGATGTAACAACACATCACTTCTCTTACTTTAAACTTCAAAAGTAGGCTATAAAATGTTTCAACTCTCTCGAAATGAAAACGAAACGCAAAATCAAATAGTCATACCACCATTTACAATGAAAACATAAATATAACACCAATGGCGAAGTGCATCAACATCGGTTAAAAACGCAGTAATCATAGATTACGAAACGACGGTTAAACAGTAACCGTGGTTAAAATGTAATTTCTGTGCACCATTCATAATCATCGATTACTTAAACATAGTTAGCTGACACTTCATTTAACCAGAGCAAAATCTATGATGGTACACTGTTTCTACAAAATGACTAAAGGAAAGCATTCATACCGCTGCAAAGACAATAGTCAACATCTAAAAACGACTGCGCTCACTCCGTCCTACATCGAAGTGAACATGTCCTACATTTTCGCGTTGCATTTGTTTGCCTTTGGGCGCTGTTATATTTGCGAGTTGCATTTCTTTGTTTTTCATTGCTGTTAGGTTAAAATCGTACAAAATAGAAAATTGAATGCAAAAATGATTATATCCCAATGTGAGGTTAAGTATCGATAGACTTACTTAATATATTTAAATATATTATATAATAAAGAAGGAATATCCATGAAGGAAAAGGATGCAGAAGATTAGTAGGAATGTGTGTACGACCCAAGATCCCATTTACACCAGGTTACTGTTCATTATCCTAAGATCCATTCATAACCTCTCTTTGTTCAGCCAGTGACAGAGAAAGAGATATTCAAGTATTCTCTCTTAAAATACAGAAAATAACAGTTACATAAAATCTTAACGTAAGGAGCTGATCAACAGAAGACATATGACTGTTTTTGAGTTATTCCAAGTGAGCCATTTGTAGATTTTGATAAACAAAATCCCTCCTGAAATTTTCTGTCACCTAATTCCTCGTAAAGATTCTCTCTTTCCACTAAAGAAACTTCACGCCCACGCTCTATCCAAGTAATTCAAGTACTATACAATAATAATCGTCTTCGAAGTAAACATCTGTGGCTCTGGCCGCCATTTTGCTTTACTTGCTCTACTAATCACTGGTTATCTCCTTCAACCGCTCGAAAATGGCCGGTTATAGATTACTGTGGTTAACCTCCTATTTAAGTCGTAGCCGAGGTCGATCCACTGTAAAAATGCTTAACCAGAGGTTGGGTGACAATTTTAACTGGTGGTTACACTAACCGACGTTGATGCACGTGGGCACAAAGATACTTGGTAACCATGGAAACATAACGACGACGCCATTTCGCCATATTCTGTTGTAATCTTCAGCGGTCTACGATTGTGTGTTGTTTCCAAATCACGTAAGCATAAACACAAAAGTTTTGTAGTTTGTAGATTTTCATGTTAATGTCTAACGGTAGTTTTAATGTCAATATTTATGTTACATTTATGTTTAATTTACATTATGACTCGCTCTTTACTGTACTTAATTGAAGGCTGGCTATAAAAAGATGTTCTATTGTTTTCCTAAGCCTACTAAATGCATAAACATGACCCACCATATACAGCTAAGCCACTCTTCAAGTATACTTATACCACAGTCTACTATATACAGTCGCGAAGCTTGAGGTGTTTTTTTGCAAATCTCGTGATAAAGCGCTCCAAGCGGTTAGCAACTAGAAACAATAGACTGTCCATGGTCGACTTTGGACTGTGTCGTATTTCTATCGACTGCTAGCTCGTTGCGTATTTCACATTGATGCTTGTGAAATGTTCGTTATTGGTTGTAATGAAAATGTTAATGGCTAAAATATAATAATTGGAATAATAATAATATGGGACAAGGAGGAGACGTTTGTAGTGCTATAAATTGTAGGAACAGTAAGAGAAAGAGGCCAGAGTTATCCTTTTTCCGATTTCCGAAAGATTCAGAAAGGTTCCTGGGTTTCCTCAAGAATGCTGTGCAGAAATAAAACTCTTAATTTTGAAGTTCTTTGTGACTGTTAGAATACATTATATCCTTAAATTTCACAATGAAGTGTTTCAGTCTAACCGAAAGGACATTAGATACCGGTTAAAGTTCTGTTACTTAGGCTGCTAAATTTCCAGAGAAATAAAGGTTAGGTCTACTTTTTTTTTCAGAGGATATATTTTTAATTGTAGCTATTAATTTTGTTATTATTTTTATGTGTTATTTTACTAAAGACGTAGAAAAATTAAGTTTGTTTTAATGAAATTTATTGATCACGTTTTATTTTCAATTCTGGTGGGATTATTATTCCTTAGGCCTACTTTTTTCTTCAAAGGACATGTTTTTAATTATAGCTGTTAATTTTGTTGTTATTTTTATTTGTTGCTTTACTAGAGACGTAGAAAAAGTCTGTTACAATAAAATTTATTGATCACGTTTTATTTCCAATTCTGGTGTGATTATTATTGCTTCACCTCATCCCACTTTGTTAACTACGTAAGCCTACACTACAAGTACCGGTACGCGTAAGTTACTCCATTAATTCATATTTCCATCATTATTGTTGTAAAGGGAAATGAAAATTAATATTTATTGGTTTCATAGTTCATTATCGCTATAATCTTGAATGAGTGAAGCGATTATAGTAAACTTCAGTTCGTTTTGCACAAACAAAAATAATATTAATCTATTTCTTGTAGGTATCTTCCAGTTTATGGTGGAATTTAATATACTTAATTAAAATAATAAATTAACTTTATGCATTTAATATTTCAATAATAGAAGGAAGGTGTTAATTTTTTCCAAAGAACACGAGAACGAAAGTGTAACATATTTTGTCGTCTGCTAGGAGAGAGATCTGCAATGATGAGGCGATAGTAGCGATCCTAGTGGTGGGCAACTACTCATGTTTGCATTTTTACTACATATTGAGCTTCGCGACTGTATATAGTAGACTGTGCTTATACAGGGACATCATTTTATTTTTACTAACATGTTTAATATTAACCTATCTATACCTTTAGAGAACCGGAAACACCGCTTGCTCCCCCCTCCAAGACTGGAGTTCGATGATACTGGCGTAAAACACAAATCACTCGACTAGGTATAGGAACGAAGAAAAGTAGTTCATCCATTTACGTAAACTAGGAAATATCGCGATTTTGAGTTTGATAATTTTCATTAGGTTTTTCTTTAACTGTATTAAGAATAAGTGTTTTTACTCACGAAGTGAGTTATCCATGCGAACGTATTCATTATGCGGTGTATATTATACTGTCTACAGCACATTAGCGTACAATATGGAGAAAGAAGTTAAATTGAAAAATAATCATAATATAAATATTTAAACACAATTTTGAAAATGGTGGCGGTTCATTTCGATATAGGCTTCAGTTCTTTTGTGCATTTTATCGCACTATAGACTATTGCATCTAATTCCAATTGCCTGTTTCGTCCTTCGTACTAGTAACTCATGTTGAAATAATTCTGTACCTACTCTACGTACTGTAAATTCAATCTTCACTTCTGCCGACTTGAAAATATAAAATTACTCAGACATGCTATCTACTGTCCGTCCAAGTGGTTATGCCGCAGGATTGTAGAAAGGGAGGAAACCACGTGACGTTAATTACTTAACGAGGCGCTTTTATTTAAGTTAAATTAAACAGCTGTATAATATTACGTAAACTTCCAATTCCTAAGAGAAATTAATGTTTTCAGAAAAAAGCTAAGACAGCCCAGCTATTACAGAGGGGCGAACAGAAGCAGGTGGGGGAAATCGGGATGCGACGTAGGCAAACGGACAGTACCTGTGCGAAAATATGATTGAATATTGAAAGCTCTTTCGTCACTGGAAAACGCGAACATATTTCTGGAACGTACTATACTCAGTAACTCAGTACTGCTTACTGTCTGCGGTCTTGGTTCTGTGTGGAGTTGGAACTTCATTAGTAGAAGGGGTGGGAGTGAAGTACATTAAAAAACTCAGGTACAATAAACATTGAAGTAAAAATAAAATGATGTCCCTGTACATTGATTGTATACAGGAATGTTAAATCCCTATTTCTTCAAATCCGTACCACGAATACACTCTGCGCGCGGAACTTAGAATTTGAAATTAGTGGAATGAAGTGCTTCCCTCGTTCGGTAGGTGTCTGTACAGCAGGAAGTGTAAACAACAGGGGGCGCTGTTTTGCATGTGAATGCGTCTTAGTTCGTAGGATCAATACCAGGGGGCTCTGAATTACCATCACGTCCAAGTACCCAATAAACACTACAGTTCAGTTCATTCCAGTTCACCCAATCAAATATCTTCCAAGCCACGTGTTTTGTCTAGGCCAATGCCAATTGTTTAGATATTTGACTGGACTTCCTATGATAGGATATTTAAAAATTCTCCACAGCCACGGTGAAGAACTATAGACTAGGCAGTTATGTACATGAGTTTTGTCGTAACCATAGTGACTTCTTAGCGTCAGTTTTGTTTTACATTTTTTTATTATAATATGCAAAGTTCAAAGAGAAGTTCTGTGATAATGCGAAATATAGATTGCCAGATTTTTATGTAAATTTAGTTTCGATTATATTCGATAACGAAAAGGTCATTCGAGATTATGAGCTTTCATGCTCTATTTCCAGTATCTACTAGTCATATATAAGGGAATGATGTACATGAAATATAATAATTTTAGTATTAGTCTGTCTGTGTACAGCGATTTCTACTAAACTATTGGACGGATTTTGTTCATATTCAGTATCTACGAGTCAATTTATCAGGGAATGATGTACATGAAATATAATAATTTTAGTACTAGTCTGTCTGTGTACAGCGATTTCTACTAAACTATTGGACGGATTTTGTTCATATTCAGTATCTACCAGTCAATATATCAGGGAATGATGTACATGAAATATAATAATTTTAGTACTAGTCTGTCTGTGTACAGCGATTTCTACTAAACTATTGGACGGATTTTGTTCATATTCAGTATCTACGAGTCAATATATCAGTGAATGATGTACATGAAATATAATAATTTTAGTACTAGTCTGTCTGTGTACAGCGATTTCTACTAAACTATTGGACGGATTTTATTCATATTCAGTATCTACCAGTCAATATATCAGGGAATGATGTACATGAAATATAATAATTTTAGTACTATTCTGTCTGTGTACAGCGATTTCTACTAAACTATTGGACGGATTTTGTTCATATTCAGTATCTACAAGTCAATTTATCAGGGAATGATGTACATGAAATATAATAATTTTAGTACTAGTCTGTCTGTGTACAGCGATTTCTACTAAATTATTGGACGGATTTTGTTCATATTCAGTATCTACGAGTCAATTTATCAGGGACTGATGGACATGAAATATAATAATTTTAGTACTAGTCTGTCTGTGTACAGCGATTTCTGCTGAACTATTGGACGGATTTTGTTCATATTCAGTATCTACGAGTCAATATATCAGGGAATGATGTACATGAAATATAATAATTTTAGTACTAGTCTGTCTGTGTACAGCGATTTCTACTAAACTATTGGACGGATTTTGTTCATATTCAGTATCTACGAGTCAATTTATCAGGGAATGATGTACATGAAATATAATAATTTTAGTACTAGTCTGTCTGTGTACAGCGATTTCTACTAAACTATTGGACGGATTTTGTTCATATTCAGTATCTACGAGTCAATATATCAGGGAATGATGTACATGAAATATAATAATTTTAGTACTAGTCTGTCTGTGTACAGCGATTCCTACTAAACTATTGGACGGATTTTGTTCATATACAGTATCTACGAGTCAATATATCAGGGAATGATGTACATGAAATATAATAATTTCAGTACTAGTCTGTCTGTGTACAGCGATTTCTACTGAACTAGTGGACGGATTTTGTTCATATTCAGTATCTACGAGTCAATATATCAGGGAATGATGTACATGAAATATAATAATTTTAGTACTAGTCTGTCTGTGTACAGCGATTTCTACTAAACTATTGGACGGATTTTGTTCATATTCAGTATCTACGAGTCAATTTATCAGGGAATGATGTACATGAAATATAATAATTTTAGTATTAGTCTGTCTGTGTACAGCGATTTCTACTAAACTATTGGACGGATTTTGTTCATATTCAGTATCTACGACTCAATATATCAGGGAATGATGTACATGAAATATAATAATTTTAGTACTAGTCTGTCTGTGTACAGCGATTTCTACTAAACTATTGGACGGATTTTGTTCATATTCAGTATCTACCAGTCAATTTATCAGGGAAAGATGTACATGAAATATAATAATTTTAGTACTAGTCTGTCTGTGTACAGCGATTTCTACTAAACTATTGGACGGATTTTGTTCATATTCAGTATTTATCAGGGAATGGTGTGCATGAAATAAAATAATTTTAGTACTAGTTTGTCTGTGTGCACTTTCTCTCTTTGTATAGTATATTGTCGATATTTATTAAGCATGTACTTCCTAATATTCTTCAGCACGGTTTCGAACCGGCGACCCTCGTTTTGAGAAGCGAGCTCAATAGCTGCTACATTAGCAAGAACTCTGTTTATAATGTGTGGGTTGAATATGAAATTCAATTCTTTTCAGCGTTGCAACCCCACGCGTTTTAAGGTTTCCTTTTTTTCATTTGGAACAGCTTAACTAGAAAACTTTCAGATGATTTTATACCCTTCTCTCTCTCCCTGGAGAGATCAAAGGACGAAACGTGATCAGCCTTTTTATGCTCCGGCCTGTTGAGTAACAGCCCGAGTATGGCTTCCTGAAAACTCTATCCATGCGGCCATGGTCAGACTTCTGGGAAACTTTATGTGAGCCTTTATCTATTTAGGATTTAAATTCGCAAAAATGGTTCCAGCGTTCCTCTTTTTTTTTTGTGCATTTCCATTTAATTTTGTATTGTCTTGTATCTCTGTACTTGCAATTAACGGGAATAATGAAAGCCTGGCTGAATGGAGAAAAGTTTGAAAGCTGCTCTTTTATTATTGGCGCACAGGGACGGCATCTGGTGTCAGAAGTTGCAATCACAATTTGAATAGAATCGTGGAGGCTTTGTGTGTCGTTTCTTTATGTACGTATTCACAACGATGTACGCCTGAATACAACATTGTTGTGTTTAAAGTATACATCAATGACTGTTTTTGACCTGGGAGAGTTGAAATGGCATTAAAATGAGATGCAGTAATAAAAAATGATAAGTAACTCTGATGGTGAGGCAATGGTTACAAGTACTGACAACTGCAGAAAACGTAATTTCCCAGGCTAGCCAACCACAAACAGTAGGTACTATTTTTGTTACAAAAAGAAATTTCTAAAAGAAGATACACGTATTTTGACGCCTTTAATAAAAGTATGCAATTCTTTATCATGATGTAAATTATTTTCACGTTTATTTTTAATTTCTATTCAAAAGACGTGAAGGGAATGACTGAAAATTTTCAAATTTTTTGTAAAAAAATCACACTTTTCGTTTTCCGTAGGAAATGAAGTTGTGATGCTTTCTTTACATTTTGACGAAGTTTTGGAACCCTACGACGGTTGTGTTATTAATTAGGCCATTTTAAAATGGCTGCGCTCGTTAAGTTTGAAATGAATTCGAACTTTTTAACTGCAATTTTTCCTTGCCCACATCCCTCCATTCACACTGCTAAGGATTTCACAAATTTTACGCTAGGGAGCTGAAATATTCACTTCGTGTTCTTTAAAGTACACTTAACAAAGCTGTGTTGATATTATTTTTCGAAAAAAAAAATATTTGAATTAAAATGAAATGTGGACCCAGTCAATTTTTTTTTCTTTTTCCTGATTTTGGATATTTATAATGATGATGATGATGATGATGATGATGGTGATATAATGGCTCCAATAATAGAAGTCAGGTCTTTCACTGCAAACCCACCATTCTCCAATCTTTCCTATACTCTGCCTTCCTCTTTGTCTCCGCATATGATCCATATATCTTAATGTCGTCTATCATCTGATATCTTCTTCTGTCCCGAACACTTCTCCCGTTCACCATTCCATCCTTCAGTAGGCAGTTTCTTCTCAGCCAGTGACCCAGCCAATTTTTTCTCTTCCTGATCAGTTTCAGCATCATTCTTTCTTCACCCACTCCTTCCAACACAGCTTCATTTCATATTTTGTCTGTCCATTTCACACGCTCCATTCTTCTCCATATCCACATTTCAATTGAAGGTAACGTGGGAAAAACGTGGTAACTCCATAATTATCGATTTTCTATTTTAGATGTCGTGTAATAGCTCTGGTGGTGTAGATTTGTATATTTTCACTGTACAAGCACTGACCATCTATGCTCGAGGTTGCGGGTTCGACCTCGGCCCAGATCGATGGCATTTAAGTGTGTTTAAATGCGACAGGCTCATGTCAGTAGATTTACTGGCATGTAAAAAAACTCCTGCGGCACAAAATTCCGGCACATCCGGCGACGCTGATATAACCTCGGTAGTTGCGAACGTCGTTAAATAAACCATAATTTATTTTTTTTTTAATTTCTCACTGTACAGAAATTTGAAGAATGATAACCCAAAAACAATACAATATAATTGGTCTTGAAACTTTTAACTTACTCTCCTGTGAAAACAGTAAAACGTAACTTTTCAGGTTATTCTCCTGTACACTTCAAATTCTTTTAGTCTTTTTCTTGACTTCAGAACATGAAATTGGCCAATTTGTTGAGTTTTCATTCCACAGTCTACGAAAATCCGACTTTATACAGTGAAAAAAAAAACAGTGTAATGGGATCAATTACTATAGCTTACTTAAAATATTAAATAAAACAATTGAATTGTACATAATAGAGTTCGTTTTAATCACATACAGTAGTTTATTTTGCTTGTGTGCTTGAATAAGTCTGTAATAGCAATAGGCATACTTTTTGAAAACCATTTCTACCCAATGGCGAACACTGTATTTCAGGTGCATTATTTCTAGTTACTTACTTACTTACTTACTTACTTACTTACTTACTTACTTACTTACTGCCTTTTAAGGAACCCGGAGGTTCATTGCCGCCTTCCCATAAGCCCGTCATCGATCCCTATCCTGAGCAAGATCAATCCAGTCTCTACCATCATATCCCATCTCCCTCAAATCCATCTTAATATTATCTTCCCATCTCGGCCTCCCTAAAGGTCTTTTTCCCTCTGGCCTCCCAACTAACACTCTATATACATTTCTGGATTCGCCCATACGTGCTACATGCCCTGCCAATCTCAAACGTCTGGATTTTAAGTTCCTAATTATGTCAGGTGAAGAATACAATGCGTGCAGTTCTGTGTTGTGTAACTTTTTCCATTCTTCTTTAACTTCATCCCTCCTAGCCCCAAATATTTTTCTAAGCACCTTATTCTCAAACACCCTTAACCAATGTTCCTCACTCAGAGTGAGAGTCCAAGTTTCACAACCATACAGAACAACCGGTAATATAACTGTTTTATAAATTCTAACTTTCAGATTTTTTGACAGCAGACTAGATGATAAAAGCTTCTCAACCGAATAATAACACGCATTTCCCATATTTATTCTGCGTTTAATTTTCTCCCGAGTATCATTTATATTTGTCACTGTTGCTCCAAGATATTTGAACTTCCCCATTCCTTCAAAAGATAAATTTCCAATTTTTATATTTCCATGTCGTATAATATTCTCGTTACGAGACATAATCATAAATAGTTTGTCTTTTCGGGATTTACTTTCAAAATTATTTCTAGATATTAGTAGATAATTAATAAACAGGAGAAATCGCTCTGCATTTTTGCTGTAAATCTGTGTGACTGATGAAATAAAAAAAATCTATTTTGAAACATTACAATAAGTTCTATTCATGTGCTTTGTATGGTGATAAAATCTAAATGCTCCATAACGGGAAAAGGAGAGAAATTACGTAACGATGCAGTTGGCTTCACCGGCTATTGGCATTTGTAAGGACTGCTCAATCAATACGAATGCTTTATGCAAGTCATGAAGCCAGCCCCAAATATGTATGGAGTAGTAATTAGAGAAAGTTAGTTCTGCGGACTGGACTGGAGTTGTGTAGACACGAACTGGATCTTATTGTACGTGGACGAGGTCAGAACTCGGACAGTCTTGTTGCAAAACCGAGAAATTGCGTACTTTACGAGGGAGATCCACATTTGGAATTCTCAAAGTGGTTCCGAATTATATAAAATAATATGTCAATATTAAAGGATAATAAAATTGTTTTGGCCATCTCTGTGGTGTAGGGGTCAGCATGCTGGTCTCTTACGCAGGGGGCCCGGGTTCGATTCCCGGACGGGTTGAATTTCCTGGTTGAGGTTTTTCAGGGTTTTTCCTCAATCGTAAGGCAAATGCCAGGAAATTCGGGCCACAACATCCCTGAATATCACCGGCCTCATTCATCACCGAAATCATATTCATAACAAATCAGTAACATATAAACAGACGCCATCTAGTTCACAACAATAGAACCAGTCTCAACAATAGTACACAGGCCTTCGGATTTCAACCAAAGATTAACTCGCGATATGACCAAAGATGTTAAAGTGAGTATAAATAACAGCGAGGGGAAAAAAAACATTATTTTAGAATTAATATACAAGGTGTCTCAAAGAAACCGGCTCTTTTTTATTTTGCTGAGACAATTTTTCCTTTTGATGCTGCAACAATTCTTCACCATCATTTGTTTAACAATACTACCCCAGAAACATGGAACCATGGAACGCATCTCAACGAGCAATAGCTGTTAAACCTTTGTATAAAAATGATGATAATATGGCCGCTGCTCTAAGGGAATTTCGGCGTTATTTGTATGCAGGCAGTGCGCCAAATTTTTCACGATCGCGTGTCCAAACCACTTTAATCTCCTTCCTCAATTACTTCACTACTACTATTGAAGTATTATTATTATTATTATTATTATTATTATTATTATTATTATTATTATTATACAAATCTCCAGGTATCGACCAAATTCCAGTAGAATTAATACAAGAGGGTCGAAGCACATTATCTACCGAAATTCATAAGCTTGTACTTGCTATTTGGGAAAAGGAAATTGTACCAGAACAATGGAAGGAGTCCATAAACGTACCTATTTTTAAGAAGGGGGACAACTAACTGTGGTAACTTTCCAGGAATATCACTTTTGTTGATGTAGTACAAAATTATGTCCAATATTGATTTGAGGAAATTGACTCCAAATGTAGATGAAATTATTGGGAATCATCAGTGTGGTTTTAGGAGTAATAGATCGACTATTGATAAGATTTTTTTATTCGACAGACATTGGAGAAAAAATGGGAGCATAAGGGTACAGTACATCAGTTATTCGTAGATTCCAAAAAGACATATGACTCAGTTAAGAGAGAAGTTTTATTTGATATTCTTTTTGAATTTGGTATTCCCAAGAAACTAGTTCGATTAATTAAAATGTCTGTCAGTGAAACTTACAGCAGAGTCCGTAGAGGTCAGTTTCTATCTGATGCTTTTCCAATTCACTGCGGGCTAAAGCAAGGAGATGCACTATCACCTTTACTTTTTAACTTCACTCTAGATATGCCATTAGGAAAGTTCAGGATAACAGACAGGGTTTGGAATTGAACGGGTTACATCAGCTTCTTACCTATGCGGATGACGTGAATATGTTAGGAGAAAATCCACAAATGATTAGGGAAAACACGGAAATTTTACTTGAAGCAAGTAAAGCGATAGGTTTGGAAGTAAACCCCGAAAAGACGAAGTATATGATTATGTCTCGTGACCAGAATATTGTACGAAATAGAAATATAAGAACTGGAGATTCATCCTTCGAAGAGGTGGAAAAATTCAAATATCTTGGAGCAACAGTAACAAATATAAATGACACTCGGGAGGGAATTAAACGCAGAATAACTGTGGGAAATGCCTGTTATTATTCGGTTGAGAAGCTTTTGTCATCTAGTCTGCTGTCAAAAAATCTGAAAGTTAGAATTTATAAAACAGTTTTATTACCGGTTGTTCTGTATGGTTGTGAAATTTGGACTCTCACTTTGAGAGAGGAAAAGAGATTAAGGGTGTTCGAGAATAAGGTTCTTAGGAAAATATTTGGGCATAAGATGGATGAAGTTACAGGAGAATGCAGAAAGTTACATAACGCAGAACTGCACGCATTGTATTCTTCACCTGACATAATTAGGAACATTAAATCCAGACGTTTGAGATGGGCAGGGCATGTAGCACGTAAGGGCGAGTTCAGAAATGCATATAGAGTATTAGTTGGGAGGCCGGAGGGAAAAAGACCTTTACGGAGGGCGAGACATAGATGGAAGGATAATATTAAAATGGATTTGAGAGAGGTGGGGTATGATGATAGATACTGGATTAATCTTGCATAGAATAGGGACCAATGGCGGGCTTATGTGAGGGCGGCAATGAACCTCCGGGTTCCATGAAAGTCATTTGTATGTAAGTATTATCATCATCATCATCATCTTCAAACCTGTTTAACTAAGTGTTTTCCTTACATTTTTACGGTTATTTTGTGGCGTAAGAAACATTAGACTGACGAACGGAGTGATAGATAAATTGCATCGCATTGAGTTTAGTGACAGTAGGGTACAAAACAAGGACTGCATAAAGAGGAGCTCGTGGGTGCAGATTCGTGCTAAGCTTCTCGGATTGCACCAGCTTTCCTCCTCTCAACGCGTCCCCGAGTGGCTTGAAAATTGACCATTTCTGTTTCTCGCGCTCCACCTTATCTGATCACAGTCCGTACGCTACTGTAGATTTCACTCCCTAGCCTCTTCGAACTGCAAGTGGGTGTGAAAAGGATGTTTCTGTACAAAACAGTAGTAGGGAACTACCCCACCAACAAGCTAGTCCTATAAATAGGCTATTGATAGTAATATATGCGCAAGTTCCTGCACAACATGGATGAAGTCACTGGTATACTTTGAGATTAGCAAGTCTGTGCAAATACACTTAATTACTTACTTACTTACTGGCTTTTAAGGAACCCGGAGGTTCATTGACGGCCTCACATAAGCCCGCCATCGGTCCCTATCCTGTACAAGATTAATCCAGTCCCTACCATCATATCCCACCTCCCTCAAATCCATTTTAATATTATCCTCCTATCTACGTCTCGGGCTTCTCAAAGTCTTTTTCCCTCCGGACTTTCGACAACACACTATACGGATTTCTGGATTCGCCCATACATGCTACATGTCCTGCCCATCTCAAACGTCTGGATTTAATTTTTATTTAATTTATTTTATTGGGTTATTTTACGACGCTGTATTAACATCTCAGGTTATTTAGCATCTGAGTGAAATGAAGATGATAATGCCGGTGAAATGAATCCGGGGTCCAGCACCGAAAGTTACCCAGCATTTGCTCGTATTGGGTTGAGGGAAAACCCAGGTAACTTGCCCCGACCGGGATTCGAACCCGGGCCACCTGGTTTCGCAGCCAGAAGCGCTGACCGTTACTCCAGAGGTGTGGACGATTTAATGTTCCTAATTATGTTAGGTGAAGAATACAATGCGTGCAGTTCTGCGTTGTGTAACTTTCTCCATTCTCATGTAACTTCATCCCTCTTAGCCCCAAATATTTTCCTAAGCAACTTATTCTCAAATACCCATAACCTCTCTTCCTCTCTCGAAGTGAGAGTCCAAGTTTCACATCCATACAGAACAATCGGTAATATAACTGTTTCATAAATTCTAACTCTGAGGTTTTTTGAAAGCAGACTGGTTGACACAACTTCTCAACCGAACTTTTCCACCTTTTCAAAGGATAAATTTTCAATTTTTATATTTCCATTTCGTACAATATTCTCGTCACGAGACATAATCATATACTTTGTCTTTTCGGGATTTTCTTCCAAACCAATCTCTTTACTTTCTTCAAGTAAAATTCCCGTGTTTTACCTAAACGTTTGTGGATTTTCTCCTAACATATTCCCGTCATCCGCATAGACAAGCAGCTGATGTAACCCGTTCAATTCCAAACCCTGTTCTTGATATAGCATCGTTAAAGAACCGATTGCAGAAAATCTCCATATGAAACTGGAACTAGAACCAAACGTTGCACATACCATGTTCGAGTATAAGCTAAAAAAAGCAAAAAGTCTCTTGATAAATTAAACATAATTTATTCTGTATTATAGAATATTTTGATATTAAAATTAGAAAATTATACATAGAATAGAAATATGTACCGTATAATTAGGCCTATATACATTATAAATTCATGCATGTAGAAGAAATGTTTCATAATAACATAAATTTCTTCACTTAACCAAGAAAAAAACAATTATTCTTCTAGAATCAAAATATAGTGAACCTATAACAGCAATTTTTTTTTTTTTTTTTTGGATTTAGGGGAGAGTCGGGTAGTATCGGACATCGGGTAATATCGGACAGTGAGTTTCTTTCATCTACCACACGATGATAGGACCTGATTGACATGGTTACGTTTCTATGATGTCGCATAGAGAAACGTAACCATGTCATTCAGGTACTACCATATGGTGGTAGATGAAAGAAACGCACTGTCCGATACTACCCGATGTCGGATACTACCCGACTCTCCCCTATATATGGTATGGTGGGCTTATATAATAGACTTGTTTTCTTTGCCAGCATCTTCAGGTTGCCTAAAACCCACACACTGACTTTTCTTTCCTGAGATTCCGTTACAAGCTATTTCAATCTATCAACTTTCATATCGCTTAGCCATTGTTTCGCAATACTTGCAACAAAAAAGTATATTTTACCATAGCATCCGTTTTATTTTATACTAGACAAAAGAAAGAAGGTAGGTATTCAAGACATGTGAAGGATTTTTATGTGATACCATGGAAACCTTTAATCCAGTTTCCTGGAGAACGCAGCGGAGTTCCAAATTGATCGATGCGCAACTGTCTCCATTAAAGCAATTAACTTGAGAGGCGAGTTTCCGAAACTTCACGGCAGATGTCGCTCGATGATGTCAGCGTGACGGACGCGCAGTGTCAGCGTGTCAGCACACATTAGCGCCTTCCTCAGCAACTTGGTCTGGAAGAATTCTGGCCCAGGACAGACAGAAAGATAACTGACGTCCGTGTACAGGGACGCCAATCATGGTAATGAACTCCATTACCTTTCATGGGGGGCACGACGATCAAAATCTGTATTAATAATAACAATAATAATAATAATGATAATAATAATAATGCAAATAATGATAATAATAATGATAATAATAATAATGATAATAGTAATTATAATAGTAGTAGTAATTATATTTTTTCTTTATTTAATTATTTGTTTGTTTGTTTGCTTATTTATTTATTTGTTTATTTATTTACTTATTTATTTGTTGTTTATTTCCTCATTTATTTGTTTATTTATTTTATTATTTATTTGCTTATTTGTTTGTTTATTTATTTATTTGCTTATTTCTTTGTTAATTAATTTATTTATTTAATTATTTGTTGTTTATTTGCATTCTTATTTATTTGCTTATTTATTTAGTTGTTTATTTATTTATCTGCTTATATATTTGCTTATTTAATTATTTGTTGTTTATTTGCTTATTTCATTTATTTATTTATTTGTTTCTTTGTTTTTTATTTATTTGTTTATTTGCTTAATTATTTATTTGTTTATTTATTTATTTATTTCATTGTTTGTTTTTTTCCTTATTTATTTATTTCATTGTTTGTTTATTTGCTTATTTATTTATTTATTTATTTCATTGTATGTTTATTTGCTTATTTATTTATTTATTTCATTGTTTGTTTATTTGCTTATTTATTTATTTATTTCATTGTTTGTTTATTTGCTTATTTATTTATTTATTTCATTGTATGTTTATTTGCTTATTTATTTATTTATTTCATTGTTTGTTTATTTGCTTATTTATTTATTTCATTGTTTGTTTATTTGCTTATTTATTTATTTATTTCATTGTATGTTTATTTCCTTATTTATTTGTTTATTTCATTGTATGTTTGTTTCCTTATTTATTTATTTATTTTATTGTATGTTCATTTCCTTATTTATTTATTTATTTCATTGTTTGTTTATTTGCTTATTTATTTATTTATTTATTTCATTGTATGTTCATTTGCTTATTTATTTATCTATCTATTTATTTATTTGTTCTTTATTTGCTTATTTATTTTTTTATTTGTTTGTTTTTTTTGGTCTGTTTCTTTGTTCTTTTTTGTTTTTTTTTATTTCTTTATTTATTTTTTCATTTATTTGTTTGTTTATTCTTTATTGTTTGTATCGTTACTTGTTTATTTATTTAATTCTTTATTTGTTCATTTATTTATTCATTTATTCCTTTATTTGTTTGTTTGTGTGTTTGTTTGTTTGTTTGTTTGTTTGTTTGTTTGTTTGTTAGTTTGTTTGTTTGTTTGTTTGTTCGTTTGCTTGCTGTGCAACAGCCAGAGACCAATTAAAGTTCAGCACAGTACAAAATAATAAAATAGACAAGAATACAAGAGGAGAAAATATTAAAATGAATATAAAAAGCAATGGAATATAGTCATAACAAGAGTAAATAAATACAATACTAACAAAATACATAATAGATTAATGAGAACAAAGTGACACACAATTTCAGTTAAGTAAATACTGTACTGTACATTAAATGGATCAAAATTATTTCCATGCAAATTGGCAATCTTTATGCATCTGCAGACCGGAGAAAGAGATTTTGAATTCCTAGCATAAAATTTGTTTTGAAATCTTAAACCTTCTGTAGAAATTCGAAGACTGATATTATTCAAGGAGTTGAGTACAGCTTACAGCAGTAAAATTTTGGAAATATTCAACATTTTTTTCCTCCATTACTGTATCTTGTACAATATGAAAATTAGTATGTGCAAAACACTGTCCTTCTGCTATATGAAAAAAAAACATTTACAATTTAAAAAAAATATTTACATTTTTGTTTTCAAAATTCAGTTCAATGTGCAGTGATGAAGCGTTTCCCACACTAACTAAAAAGTATCCAACATTCTGTGATGAAATATTTTGTGTGTATTTATACAAATCATAGTCTATCTACAATATTATGAAAGATCACTCCTCTACCTTTGATAGATTCTCTGATAAAAATAAATTCATTAAAAAAATGGTCAAATACCAGTACTTTCTTCTAACACAATATAAAAACAAATACCTATTTATTGAGGAATGTAGGTGAAAGAACATAATATTATAAACATGAGTTTCAGTAATAAAATAAAAGAGGGAGAACATGAAAAAGTTAACAAGTTTATGAGTTATGAGAAAAACGCTTCATCACTGTACAGTTAACTGTCACCATTATGAATTTTGAAAAAATATATATATGTGTATATAAATAATTTTTTTTTAAATCGTAAAAGTATTTTTTTTTCATATAGCAGAAGAACAGTGTTTTATACATACCAATTTTCATTACTGTACAAGATACAGTAATGGAGGAAAAAAATGTTGAATATTTGCGAAAATCTTACTGCTAGCTGTACCTAACCCCTTAAGAAGGATTCACAATCAATTTCACCTTTTAAGACCTTACAAAAAAATAAAGAATCGAGATCTTGACGTCTGGCATATAGACTACAACAATTTTATGTATATAACTAGCCGTACCCGTGCGCTCCGCTGCACCCGTTAGAAATAAATATAAAGTAATTACATAATTAAAATAGGACATTTGATCCAGGAACATTCGTGTTTGATAGAAGGATAAATCGTTTAATATGTCACTTAATTTAAATTGTATTTAAAATATTAAAATGCGATCATTTTGGTCCAGAGACACTCATTTGGTGCAATGTCAATTCCTTTAACATGTTTCTCAATTTTTATTACATGCAACCATAGTTTAATGAAGATTGACATCATTTAGATTTAATGTGTATACTTTATTTTACTTGTTATAGGTTTCCATTGAATTATGGTAATAACTTAATTTTAACCCTTCTTTTCTACGTATTCAGTAAATGGCGCTTGGCCCACTATGATTCTGAACCCTTCAAATAACTTAAATTATATTATATAATATTACATATTATATTAGGCTATATTATATTATATATTATATTATATTATATATTATATTATAATTATATTATATTATATTATATTATATATTGTATTGTATTGTATTGTATTTTATTGTATTGTATTGTATTGTATTGTATTATATTATATTATATTATATTATATTATATTATATATTATATTATATTATATTATATTATATCAGAAGTTACTGTAATAACATTATAGCATTATGTCCATCTAGAGAAACTACACTTTCCAATGGTGAAATAATAATTAATTATACAAATCGGTTAATTTAGCTTCCGATATTACTTCGTACAAACACAGAAACATTATCTGTAGGCTATCTTTCATAGCTTTCGATTGTTGCTGTCCAAGGCCCCTTATAGACGAAGTCATTTGTTTTTTAATTCATTACACGGCCTTAGATGGCAGTTATTTTACTTTTAAAACTCATTTATCTCATTAAATATCAGTCCTATCAAAATTTTTCAAGGAATAAAACTTATCGCAAATTATTTTTAAAGAAATGTTTGTTACGTAACATTTTTCACAAAAATCAATAATAAGCGAGATATTTCGATTTATTTAATTCAGGCCCCCTTATAACCCCCCCCCCCTTTCAAATAATGTATTTTGAATGCCATATAGCCTATAATCTAAGTTACAACGAACTTAATTTATATTCCAATTTTCATCGAAATCCGTTCAGCCATTATCGCGTGAAAAGGTAACAAACATACAGACAGACAGACAGACAGACAGACAGGCATACAAACAAAAATTTCAAAAAAGCTATTTTCGGTTTCAGGGTGGTTAATTATATATGTCAGGACCAATTATTTTTGGAAAATCGAAAATTACCAGAAAATTTTGGCTACAGATTTATTATTAGCAGGCCTATAGATTATTCAGTCGACCTGGTTGGCGAGTTGGTATAGCGCTGGCCTTCTATGCCCAAGGTTGCGGGTTCGATCCCGGGCCAGGTCGATGTCATTTAAGTGTGCTTAAATGCGACAGGCTCATGTCAGTAGATTTACTGGCATGTAAAAGAACTCCTGCGGGACAAAATTCCGGCACACCCGGCGACGCTGATATAACCTCTGCAGTTGCGAGCGTCGTTAAATAAAACATAACATTAACATTAGATTATTATTAAGAATCAAATTCTGATTCTTCCAGAGAGTAGATACTGTTCAAGATACAATATGTTTAACCAATTACAATCTATAAACATTTTCCTAATAGCTATACATCAGTTTGGGGTCAAACTGTGATTCTTTTTAAGACCAGGTATTACCTCTGTTCAGCTGGGTACATCCTCATGCACGAACTCTGATGTTAATAACGACTCAGTAACGCCGATTTTATCTGCAGGTTAATTTATGCTGGTACGGTTTCACACGGATCAAGAGACAAAATGCGCAGTGCAACAAAATTACGCGAAATAATTAGAGCTTTTAGCGAGATAACTTTGTCCGCCACTTCACGCTGAACGGCGCAACGTTTGAACTGGGCCTTAATGCAATAATGTTGACAGTTGGACGTCAATTTCCTCTTCTGGGTGTTTAAAATTTCCGTGTCTTCTGGCACGTGGTGGCGCATTATCCACGGCGCACATTCAGCTGTGTATAATGACCTATTGAGCTAATCAGCAACTAAATAAAATTGGGTTAGCTACCAAATTGCTGCCGGTGAAACTCGACCCCCAAGTTTCCGGCACAGCAATCAGTGGTGGGTAATTGAATATTGCTCCGCCAGGGGTAGGTAACCATGGTGATGTTGTTATTATTATTATACATACTGGTCTATGTTTTGATCTTTCTAGTCATTATAAATTCTTTAACCCTGCAGCGGTCGCGCGATGTACAATAGTACTCCACTTACACATTGTTGTGCGAGCGATATTGCAGCAACTGGAGTGCCTTCTGCTGCAGGTTTGCACGTAGGGATGTTTTTAGTTGCTGTTTCATCAACATTGGTTTGTGGATGTCTACCGTATGATCACTGACGTCGGGAAGGTAAAGGTACAAAGTCGTATCTCCTACATGGAATTTATCTGTGAGTGTCAGCTGGTTTTGTATGTTCTGCGTGTTTATATAAATTGCCACGGACGTGCTTGCCTGTTGATCTGGAGTTCCGCTCATTTTTGTTTTTTTTTGTCCGAGTTTTTCTTCAAAACTATGACGCGAATTTTAGGTAATCTATGGCAAGCAAAGCCTTTGTACAGCGAATTCACTTTATTTTATTACTAGCCGTACCTGTGCGCTCCGCTGCACCCGTTAGAAATAAATATAAAGTAATTACATAATTAAAATAGGACATTTGATCCAGGGAATATTCGTGTTTGATAGAAGGATAAATCGTTTATTATGTTACTTAATTTAAATTGTATTTGCATAATTAAAATGCGATCATTTTGATCCAGAGACCACTCATTTGGTCATAAAAATTATTTTAGGAAATACAGGAAACGAATGTACAGAATAGCCTATCAAGTTTTCTGTGCATAAGAAGCTATTTTAATCTTACCTGTCCTCAATTCACTCAAAAGTTACTGTAATAACATTATAGCATTATGTCCACCTAGAGAAACTACACTTTCCAATGGTGAATTAATAATTAATTATACAAATCGGTCAATTTAGCTTCGGATATTACTTCATACAAACACGGAAACATTATCTGTAGGCTATCTTTCATAGCTTTCGATTGTTGCTGTCCAAGGCCCCTTATAGACGAAGTCATTTGTTTTTTAATTCATTACACGGCCTTAGATGGCAGTTATTTTAAATTTAAAACTCATTTATCTCATTAAATATTAGTCCTATCAAAATTTTTCAAGTAATAAAACTTATCGAAAATGATATTTAAAGGAACTTCTGTTATGTAACATTTCTCACAAAAAGCAATAATAAGCGAGATATTTCGGTTTATTTAATTCAGGCCCCCTTATAACCCCCCTTTTAAATAATGTATTTTCAATGCCATATAGCCTAAAATCTAAGTTACAACGAACTTAATTTATATTCCAATTGTCAACGAAATCGGTTTGGCCATTATCGCGTGAAAAGGTAACAAACATACAGACAGACAGACATACAAACAAAAATTTCAAAAAAGCGATTTTCGGATTCAGGGTGGTTAATTATATATGTTAGGACCAATTATTTTTGGAAAATCGAAAATTACCAGAAAAATTTCGGCTACAGATTTATTATTAGTATAGATTTATATTTCTTGTACTGTACCCTATCCGTTTGTATTTCTTCATTGTTTACATAATATTGTTCTTTTACCTTTTGTTTCAGTTTTTATACATGTTATTAACATTTTGATTTCTTCCTTCGTTGATTTATTTCTTAGTGTGGTTTATTTATTTTGTTTGTTTCTTTACTTATTTGTTTACGGCTTGTTCTTTGGTTGGTGTATTTATCAAGTTATTTATTTGTGATATTCTTTGTCTGCTAGTGGATTTAATTGCTTTTGGTAAGCTTCATTATTTACTTCCGTTTCTTTTTTGTTTTAGTTTCTGTTAACGAAATTCATTTGTTAAGTTATTATTATTTATTGGGTTAATGGCGAATAGTCAAGTATCTGTCATTAGTTAGTTTATTATTTGTTCTTAAATTTTTCCTATTTCCTGAGTTATGTATTTCTTACTTTCTTGGTATGTCCATTTTCTTGCCCGTGAATTTGTTTCCTTGTTTAATTTCCTGATGGTTTGTTTGCATTCATAATACTTGTTTCCTTATTGCTGATCAATTCTTTGTTCGAAGATAGCTGATGGTTTTCTAGTTCGCTGGTTGCTGATATTTTGTCTCTTTGCTGATTTTTCATGGCTTCTTCGCTGATTTCTCATGGTTTGTTTGATTACCGATTATTTTTTCGCCGATTGCTGATAGTTCTTTCTCTCATTATTGATGATGTGTTCGCTAATTTTTTGTCCAAAACCTAGTGAAGGTCCCGCGCTATCATCTGGTTTGCTGTTCTGGTGGGGTGTGTTCATGATTGCGTCGAAAAAGTTGTGTGTTTTGAAATTTAATTGAGTGTTCAGGATGTTCTGGGGTTGTGTTTTTGTAAGTTTGTAAATGTCTTATTGTTCTAGAGTGTCAATTTTCTGGTTTTTTGGCTGGATGTGTAGTATATTTTCATGTCAGTGTCTATGTTGCTGTAGTTGTGATTGGAGTTTGTGATGTGTTCTGCGTAGGTTGAATAAAGAATTTTAGAAAGTTTTATATTGCAGTTAACGATTAAGAAAAAATATATTTTTGATGGATCCTAGGCTATGTTGTTGATGTAGGTCTTTAGACATGCCAGAAGAAAAATCATGCATATATTTAATTAATTGTAGATTTTATTATGTAGATGCTTTACGGTTGTAAAAAAATTATACAAATTTGATATTATTTTTACAGGTAATTATTACCTATTTTAATATTCTGAATAATGTACATCACATACTCATTTTGTATGAGGTCTCTCCCACCTCATTGAATACTACACGGCTACTATGAAGTATCCAATACGTATTATTACTATTTAATACGAGAAAAATTCGTACCGGCACCGGGAATCGAACCCAGGACCTCTCAGCTCTGCGCGCTGAGCGCTCTTTCCAACTGAGCTATGCAGGGACACGATCCACGGCGCCGGCCGAACCCCTCTCGTAATGCTTTTTACGGCCTTACTACCTGCATTTGAGACTATACAAGTCATATATGAAGGAGCGCATATTTAAATGACTTTGTGGCCATATTCAACATCAGTTTGTGACAACTGCTAACAGTTAATACATCACATATTCATTTTGTATGAGGTCTCGCCCACCTCATTGAATACTACACGACCGGCGCCGTGGATCGTGTCCCGGCATAGCTCAGTTGGAAAGAGCGCTCAGCGCGCAGAGCTGAGAGGTCCTGGGTTCGATTCCCGGTGCCGGTACGAATTTTTCTCGTATTAAATAGTAATTCTGAATAATGTTTTATAAAGTGTAATGTATGTATATTAAGCATGGAAAGTTTTGTTTATTTAGCTTTTATAGAAGCTGAAATATAAAAAAATGAATTTCACAACATTATTGCATGCCAATAGTATACCTTCCCTCTTAACATTCCTACCTCTGAATCCCTTTCACTCTTATTCATTCTTTGTTATCCTACACATTTTCTCTTCTCCTCTCCTGCTCTATTTCTCACACACAAGCCAAGTCATTTCAGAAGGCTCCCTTTCTCTCTGGTAGCAACAGAAGAATTTTGCTTTGATGACTAAAAGCCAGACGCTCCTGGACTGCTAGCTACACAAACAATGGCTATCTCTTTTTTTTTCGCAGTTTATAAACAGAACATTGATTTGCCCTGACAGACGGGCCATGATTCATTATGAGTACTCTGTAAATATTAATCAGTAGTAATTATTGTCAAGCCAATTAAAATTCCATGATAACTGTACACAACCCTCTGTTGATAACTTTTCTCATAAATTTTCATAAACAGAAATATCGACAGTTGTATAATGGATGTTGAAATTTCGACATAGAATTATGTGATTCCAAACAGTCTCAATATTTGTATATTAATGAATTCAGGATGAAGCAGTGTGTTTTATTATTCTGGTATATTCTTCATCGTATTATTATTATTATTATTATTATTATTATTATTATTATTATTATTATTATTGATCAGATTTTTTTGTATTCGACAGATATTTGAGAAAAAAATGGGAATATAAGGGTACCGTACATCAGTTATTCATAGATTTCAAAAAGGCATATGACTTGGTTAAGAGAGACGTTTTACATAATATTTTTATTGAATTTCGTATTCCCAAGAAACTAGTTCGATTAATTAAAATGTGTCTCAGTAAAATGTACATCAGAGACCGTATAGGCCAGTTTCTATCTGATGCTTTTCCAATTCACCGTGGGCTAAAGCAAGGAGATGCATTGTCACCTTTACTTTTTAGCTTTGCTCTAGAATATGCCATTAGGAAAGTTCAGGATAACACAGAGGGTTTGGAATTGAACGGGTTACATCAGCTGCTTGTCTATGCGGATGACGTGAATATGTTAGGAGAAAATCCACAAATGATTAGGGAAAACACGGAAATTTTACTTGAAACAATTAAAGCGATAGGTTTGGAAGTAAATCCCGAAATGACAAAGTATATGATTAGCCTATGTGTTGTGACCAGAATATTATGCGAAATGCAAACATAAAAATTGGAGATTTATCCTTCGAAGAGGTGGAAAAATTCATATATCTTGGAGCAACAGTAACAAATATAAATGACACTCGGGAGGAAATTAAACGCAGAATAAATATGGGAAATGCGTGTTATTATTCGGTTGAGAAGCTTTTGTCATCCAGTCTGCTGTCAAAAAATCTGAAAGTTAGAATTTATAAAACAGTTATATTACCGGTTGTACTGTATGGTTGTGAAACTTGGACTCTCACTTTGAGAGAGGAACAGAGATTAAGGATGTTTGAGAATAAGGTGCTTAGGAAAATATTTGGGGCTAAGAGGGATGAAGTTACAGGAGAAAGTTAGACCACACAGAACTGCACGCTTTGTATTCTTCACCTGACATAATTAAGAACATTACATCCAGACGTTTGAGATGGGCAGGGCATGTAGCACGTATGGGCGAATCCAGAAATGCATATAGAGTGTTAGTTGGGAGGCCGGAGGGAAAAAGACCTTTGGGGAGGCCGAGACGTAGATGGGAAGATAATATTAAAATGTATTTGATGGAGGTGGGATATGATGATAGAGACTGGATTAATCTTGCTCAGGATAGGGACCGATGGCGGGCTTATGTGAGGGCGGCAATGAACCTGCGGTTCCTTAGAAGTAATTTGTAAGTAAGTATTATTATTAATAACGGTTAATAGTGATATGTTTTTTATGGTTGTAGTTGGAATGCCTAGTCTCTTGCACACGTCAACAAAGAATATAGGAATTTTCCCTCTAACACCGATTAGGAGACCAAAAACTTCAATGCCATGGAACTGATGTTTTTGTTTGTAGTAGTCTATAGTTGGTAGATAACTTTCTTTTCCTATGAATTTTGCTTTGCATGGATAGACATTCATCCAACAATTTTCCCGATACTTGAATTCTACCGAGAGATATAGAAAATGAATGATACACTGAACTTCCAATTTGATTTCAGTTAATGTACTACACGTGTTATATAATGTAACAAAGTGTTGCTTTTGATGGACACAAATGACATTTCACGCGATATAGGTCTATATAATGAAATTCTGTCCATTTAACTCCTTTGTACAAACTTCAGAGTGTGTAAAACTCGTTTAATTACACCCTGTATCTGAGGTAGTATTTTAACAAAACTCATTTTTAACGCTGTGACGTCATTATTAGTGGCTAAAACAGCAAGAATTAATATGTTAGTGATGGTGATCTCTGACTCTTCACAATCCAATGGACACCCCTGAGGGTGCCGATAATTACAGTCAAACACGGATATAACGAGCAGGTAATCTGGCAGCTCTTTAATTGGATCTCAAATTGCACAAAGCATGATGACGCCCGTATGGGCCCGATCAATATGCAGCCCGTACTGAAAAACAGACAATTGACTGTCGATAGCAGCCGCATCTTACCAGGCGAATCGACGAGGTAAATTCTTTAACTTAGCACAGTTGTTCCCAAAATTTTAATTATCACGAAACTCATTTCTTTCGGCCATAATTTAGATTTATAAACATGTTCTTGTGATTTAATATTTCTATAATTCATGTTTTCATAGTTTTCCATCCAAGGATAAGTGTTTCACTGCAAACCCAGCATTCTCCTATTTTCTGTCTTCCTCTTAGTCCCCACATATGATCCTTACGTCTTAATGTTGTATATCATCTGCCATGAACTTTTCTCCCGTCCACCATTCCTTCCAGTGCATCCTTCAGTAGGCAGTTTCTTCTCAGCCAGTGACCCAACCAATTTCTTTTTCTTTTCCTGATCAGTTTCAGCATCATTCTCTCTTCATCTACTTTTTCCAACACAGCTTAATTTATTATTCTGTCAATTTCATACGCTCCATTCTTGTCCATATTATTATTATTATTATTATTATTATTTTTATTATTATTATTATTATTATTATTATTATTATAGCCTGTTTTTGAAAACATTGTCGTGTTATTCTTTTCATATAATAATACTTACTTACTGGCTTTCAAGAAACCCGGAGGTTCATTGCCGCCCTACATAAGCCCGCCATTGGTCCCTATCCTGAGCAAGATTAATCCAGTCTCTACTATCATATCCCAACTCCCTGAAATCCATTTTAATATTATCTTCCCACCTACGTCTCGGCCTCCCCAAAGATCTTTTTCTCTCCGGCCTCCCAACTAACACTCTATATGCATTTCTGGATTCCCCCATACGTGCTACATGTCCTGCCCATCTCAAACGTCTGGATTTAATGTTCCTAATTACGTCAGGTGAAGAATACAATGCGTGCAGCTCTGCGTTGTGTAACTTTCTCCATTCTCCTGTAACTTCATCCCGCTTAGCCCCAAATATTTTCCTAAGAACCTTATTCTCAAACACCCTTAATCTCTGTTCCTCTCTTAAAGTGACAGTCCAAGTTTCACAACCATACAGAACAACCGGTAATATAACTGTTTTATAAATTCTAACGTTCAGATTTTTTGACAGCAGACTGGATGATAAAAGCTTCTCAACCGAATAATAACAGGCTTTTCCCATATTTATTCTGCATTTAATTCCCTCCCGAATATTATTTATATTTATTACTGTTGCTCCAAGATATTTGAATTTTTCCACCTCTTCAAAGGATAAATTTCCAATTTTTATATTTCCATTTCGTACAATATTCTGGTCACGAGACGTAATCATATACTTTGTCTTTTCGGGATTTACATCCAAACCTATTTCTTTACTTGCTTTAAGTAAAATTCCTGTATTTTCCCTAATCGTTTTCATATAATAATAATAATAATAATAATAATAATAATAATAATAATAATAATAATAATAATCAGTCCGCAATTTTTTCATTCTCTTTAATTTTTTGTTTCAGAAGCGATCTTGACAAGCCCTGAAACCCACCGGCTGAGGTAAGTAAAAATCGTATTTTATATTATTTTCATTTTCCACATGTTTTAAAACCACTTATAAATAATCTGTCTACCCTAAACACTATTAATGAAATATGAAGATTTTTAAATGCTAGGAATTCGTGCAGATGGAGTCCGCCGTCTTCCAAGAATTTGTCAACGTATTGTTGACATCGCAGAATCTATATTTTAAGTACGTAATGTAAAAAGTAACCCAAATAAATTTAGTGTGAAACAGTCACTATGTTGCCATTAGTTTTGGAATGCCATGGTCGCTGAAGGAAAGAAATTGTAAAAAAAAAAAAAACCTATAATTCGCATCATGGCAAAGCAACTGAATTTTTACGCATAAAGTGAAAGTATGTGTAGGTACTTCCCTACTACTACAGGGACATCATTTTATGTTTACTTCAATATTTATTGTACCTGAGTTTTTAATATGCTTCACTCTCACCCCCTCTACTAATGAAGTTCCAGCTGTCCTCTACACACAGATCCAAGACCGCATATAGTAAACAGCAGTGAGTTAGTGAGTATAGTACGTTCCAGAAATATGTTCGCGTTTTCCAATGACGAAAGAGTTTTCAATATTGAATCATATTTTCGCACAGGTACTGTCCGTTTGCCTACGTCGCATCCCGATTTCCCCCACCTCCTTCTGTTCGCCCCTTTGTAAAGCAGGGCTGTCTTAGCTCTTTTCTGAAAACATTAATTTCTGTTTGGAATCGGACGTTTACGTAATATTATACAAATGTTTAAAATAACTTAAATAAAAGGGCCTCGTTAAATAATTAACTGTCACGTGATTTCCTTCCTTTCTACGACCCTGCGGCATATACCACTTGGTCGGACAGTAGATAGCATGTCTGAGTAATTTTATCTGTGCAGGTCGGGCAGAAGTGAAGATTGGATTTACAGTACGTAAGGTACTCTTTTATAGACTAGGTACAAAATGATTTCAACATGAGTTACTAGTACGAAGGACGAAACTGGCAATTGGAATTAGATGCAATAGTCTATAGTGCGAAAATATGCACAAAAGAATAAAGCCTATATCGAAATTAACGGCCATCATTTTCAAAATTGTGTTTAAATATCCATATTGTGATTATTTTTCTATTTAACTTCATTCTCTATATTGTACGCTAATTTGTTGTAGACAGTATAATATACACTGCATAATGAATACGTTCGCATGGATAGCTCAGTTCGTGAGTAAAAACACTTATTCTTAATACAGTACTGTATTAAGATTAAACAAAAGCCTAATGAAAATTATCGAACTCAAAATCGTGATATTTCCTAGTTTACGTAAATTGATGAACTACTTTTCTTCCCTTCCTAAATCTAGTAGAGTGATCTGTTTGTGTTTTACGCCAGTATCATCGAACTACAGTCGTGGAAGGGGATAGCAATCTGTGTTTCAGATTCTCTAAAGGTATAGCCAGGTTAATATTAAAAATGTTAGTAAAAATAAAATGATGTCCCTGTAGTTTCTATATTCGAGAGCCTACATTTCTCCGAATTATATTTCGCCATCGACATGTCGCAGGGCACTCAAATTGGTATTAGATGTTCTGAAATGTATTTTTACTTCATGTTCAACCCTTAGATTGCTTCATTTTAAGTAGATATTCTGAATAGTTCCGCCTGGTAATCGAATTGTAGGTCTTAGGGTGGGAAGCCATCAGCTGATGGAGCTCCAGCATGCAGGAGTAATGACACAAAGAGAAGCTGATGACGCAATAGAAATAGAAGCGCTACGAAATGTCAAGGGGTCCAGCATCAGTTCCTTCCTGCGTCGAAACGCGACTTTGAAGTTTTATTTACCAGCGGTCAGCGCTCGATGCGTCACAGTCGGGTTTCGAAACTTTTTACCTCCACCCCTATGCGATAAAGGGAGACTATGTTTATCAAGAGGGCTGGGCAGAGCTTTCAAACAGTTCAATAGGGCAGTGACGTATGGAACACAGTAAAATGTCGTCAGGACACGATAGCAAGGCAGAATCCACTTGAAGTCATAACGGACATGTTTAAAAATAACTGTAATCAAAATGGTACAGTGTGTTAATTAAGCACCCAACTATACAGGGCTTTTAATATGCGAAGAAATAACGACTGAAATTGTAATTATTTATTTAACGTTCCTTTTAATCTACGGAGGCTATTCATAGACGATGAGATGATGATTGTAATTGTAATTCTTTATTTAACGTTCCTTTTAAAGTACAGAGGCTATTCATAGACGATGAGATGATGATTGTAATTGTACTTCCTTATTTAACGTTCCTTTTAAACTATAGAGGCTATTCATAGACGATGAGATGATGATTGTAATTGTAATTCTTTATTTAACGTTACTTTTAAATTACAGAGTCTATTCATAGACGATGAGATGGTGATTGTAATTGTAATTCTTTATTTAATGTTACTTTTAAACTACAGAGGCTATTCATAGACGATGAGATGATGATTGTAATTGTAATTCTTTATTTAACGTTACTTTTAAACTACAGAGTCTATTCATAGACGATGAGATGGTGATTGTAATTGTAATTCTTTATTTAATGTTACTTTTAAACTACAGAGGCTATTCATAGACGATGAGATGATGATTGTAATTGTAATTCTTTATTTAACGTTACTTTTAAACTACAGAGTCTATTCATAGACGATGAGATGGTGATTGTAATTGTAATTCTTTATTTAATGTTACTTTTAAACTACAGAGGCTATTCATAGACGATGAGATGATGATTGTAATTGTAATTCTTTATTTAACGTTACTTTTAAACTACAGAGGCTATTCATAGACGATGAGATGATGATTGTAATTGTAATTCTTTATTTAACGTTCCTTTTAAACTACAGAGGCTATTCATAGACGATGAGATGATGATTGTAATTGTAATTCTTTATTTAACGTTCCTTTTAAACTACAGAGGCTATTCATAGACGATGAGGTGATGATTGTAATTGTAATTCTTTATTTAACGTTCCTTTTAAACTACAGAGGCTATTCATAGACGATGAGATGATGGTTGTAATTGTAATTCTTTATTTAACGTTACTTTTAAAGTACAGAGTCTATTCATAGACGATGAGATGGTGATTGTAATTGTAATTCTTTATTTAACGTTACTTTTAAACTACAGAGTCTATTCATAGACGATGAGATGGTGATTGTAATTGTAATTCTTTATTTAATGTTACTTTTAAACTACAGAGGCTATTCATAGACGATGAGATGATGATTGTAATTGTAATTCTTTATTTAACGTTACTTTTAAACTGCAGAGTCTATTCATAGACGATGAGATGGTGATTGTAATTGTAATTCTTTATTTAATGTTACTTTTAAACTACAGAGGCTATTCATAGACGATGAGATGATGATTGTAATTGTAATTCTTTATTTAACGTTACTTTTAAACTACAGAGTCTATTCATAGACGATGAGATGGTGATTGTAATTGTAATTCTTTATTTAATGTTACTTTTAAACTACAGAGGCTATTCATAGACGATGAGATGATGATTGTAATTGTAATTCTTTATTTAACGTTCCTTTTAAACTACAGAGGCTATTCATAGACGATGAGATGATGATTGTAATTGTAATTCTTTATTTAACGTTACTTTTAAACTACAGAGTCTATTCATAGACGATGAGATGGTGATTGTAATTGTAATTCTTTATTTAATGTTACTTTTAAACTACAGAGGCTATTCATAGACGATGAGATGATGATTGTAATTGTAATTCTTTATTTAACGTTCCTTTTAAACTACAGAGGCTATTCATAGACGATGAGATGATGATTGTAATTGTTCTTTATTTAACGTTACTTTTAAACTACAGAGTCTATTCATAGACGATGAGATGGTGATTGTAATTGTAATTCTTTATTTAATGTTACTTTTAAACTACAGAGGCTATTCATAGACGATGAGATGATGATTGTAATTGTAATTCTTTATTTAACGTTGCTTTTAAACTACAGAGGCTATTCATAGACGATGAGATGATGATTGTAATTGTAATTCTTTATTTAACGTTCCTTTTAAACTACAGAAGCTATTCATAGACGATAAGATGACTAGATTTTTACATTCATTAGTAATTGCTGTGTTTATTTAGACAAAGTTAACATTTATTATCAAGCTAAAAACTAACTTTACTTGTAAAATGAAAGTGGCAGCTGTATTTTCAATGCTATTTACCTCCATGTCTCTACCTGAAGTCGAATTTCTGTGTTCTACAATAACTCTTAAACTAAGCTATTTTACAAGTGGTCCATGGGGTGGAATTGTCTGTCCGGTTGTAACGAACGAACATCAGCCTGATACCTTGTGTGCATCCCCCAGCACCCCCTGATCCCCTCTCCTTGTCCATTAACTCCGCCCGCTCAATGTGACAAACGGTATCTCGTAAAAGGCAAATTTTAATCCAAACCCAAATCCATTTTTAATTGAAAAGAGGGGAGACACTTTGTGGCTGGCATGCTTAATTGTGGAGCGGTTGGCAGCATTGATCGCTGCTACCAGAGGACCAGAATTTCACCTGCGCAGATGTCCCTGGCAGGGACATTGGGAATAGCGGTCGTGATCGTTTTTCTGTCGTGTTCTGTCTCGAGAAATTTTTATCTGCGACCAATTTGTACCAAAAGATTTTCTCTTTTTTTTTTTTTTTCCAGACATTTTCTAAGTTCCTCTGGGCGGTTGGTTTGTATTACCAAATTACTTGGTAATACACTACTGTTCATCCAGTTTCTATGCTCGGTTGATCCGCCTCTGTAATTTTTATTTTTTAAGTTCTTCCCCATTTCTTTGCTCTCTTTTCTTACCAGTTCTTTCCTCAACAGAGAATTATTAACGAATTTAATTTCGGTCGCCTGTAATCTTGCTTTTCCTCTTTCTTTCTTAGGGGGCAGTGGGTAGTGTTGCCTGTGAGATTAAAGAATTTCAATACATCTATGCCCACGTGCATCAACGTCGGTTAGTGTAACCATCGATTAAAATTGTCACCTAATCCCTGATTAAGCATTTTTACGGTGGATCGACCTCGGTTACGACTTAAATAGGAGGTTAACCACAGTAATCTCTAACCGGCCAAATATGAGCGGTTAAAGGAGATAACCAGCGATTAGTAGAGCAAGCTAAAGCAAAATGGCGGCCAGAACCACAGGTGATTATTTCGAAGACGATTATTATTGTGCAGTACTTGAATTACTTGGATAGAGCGTGAGCGTGAAGGTTCTTTAGTGGAAAGAGAGAATTCTTACGAGGAATTAGGTAACAGAAAATTTCAGGAGGGATTTCGTTTATCAAAATCTACAAATGGATTACTTGAACTAACACAAGAACAATCATATTTCTCCTACTGATCTGCTGCTTATATTACGATTCTATGTAACTGCTATTTTCTGTATTTTAAGAGGGAATACTCGAATACCGGTATCTCTTTCTCTATGTCACTGGCTGAACAAAGAGAGGTTATGGATGGATCTTAGGATAATGCACAATTCCCTGGTGTAGTCCAAGATCGTACACACATTCCTACCAATCTTCTGCATCCTTTTCCTTTATGGATATTCCATCTTTTTTATATAATACATTTAAATCTAGTAATAAAGTCTATCGATACTTCAACCTAACATTGGGATATAATCATTTTTGGATTCAATTTTCCATTTTGTACGATTTTAACCTAACAGTACTGAAAAACAAAGAAATGGAACCCACAAATATAACAGCGCCCAAACGCAAACAAATGCAACGCGAAAATGTAGGATACGTTCATTTCGATGTAGAACATAGTGAGCGCAGTCGTTTTTAGACGTTGACTATTATCTTTGCAGCGGTATGGATGCTTTCCTTTAGTCATTTTGTAGAAACAATGTACCATCATAGACTTTACTCTGGTTAAATGAGGTGTCAGCTAGCCATGTTTTAGTAGTCGGTGATTATGAATGGTGCACATAAATTACATTTTAACCACGGCTACTGTTTAACCGTCGTTTCGTAATCTATAATTACTGGGTTTTTAATCAATGTTGATGCACTTCGCCACTAGGCTTTTATTGTTCAGAGTGGAATAACATTTTCCATGGTCATACAACCAATCATTCTGAATTCAGTAGTATAAAAGACAACTAATTACTTTCTTACCCAAGTCCAAAATTAACGCCCTAACTTATAACCCGTTTTCCCACTTTGCTAAGTTTATCTCATTCCTCAGGTGCACACTACTTCCTACAATCTTCACTCTTATGCCTTGTTTTTTTTTTTTAAGTTATCAAGTAATACATATTCTGAATTATAAAGCAAAATTTATTTAAATATTTCAACCTTAGTGAAAAAGAAAAAATACATTTAACTTTGATTAATAATTTTGCACTTTTTTCAATGCTTATATATTTTTTCCTCGTGTTATACGTGCGATATCCTTAAACCCGTAGGTCTACTTTCTAGAACACAGGCTGCAGAAAACACTGTAAAAATTTGATGTAAATTGATTCAGTAATTTCAGAGAAAAATTCACTTAAGTTTAGAAAACATCAAATTACGGAAAACTGCATTTAAAAATGGAAGTATGTATAAATTACATTCGCCGCCAAATTTAAAGAAACAATTTAAGGGTATCTGCAGATATACCCCTCACAATGTATAGTGTTTTAAAGAGAAAGATTTGTACTTATTTTTTAAACACGAAATAAAAAATTGTATTTTTTTACCCCTTCTCACTACCTGGTTCCCTTAATCAAAGTTTCTCTTCCATACATTTGATTTATTGTTTATTGTTTATTGTTAAGAAAATAACATTGACAGAAATACAATCTTAGTTCTTCCCTGAAGGAGTAAAAAACTCGTGCTCAGGGAGATATCTAAACACAAAGATAAACACAAACAAAGATAATTTTTTGACACAAACTGGGTCAAGAAAAAAAAATTTACAGGAATAAATTAAATTTAAAAATACAATTTCAATCTTAACAATTTAAGTCATACAAATACATATACATATTAAATCAATATATATTCTTTAAAAATTAAATTTCTAACGCTATTTTTGAAATTCATGATACTAAAATTTTTCAAATTTGGGTATTTATCAATTATTTTATTGTATAACCTTGGACCAAAGTAGGTACCATGGCTCAGAGCTGTGCTTGTGAAACACTTTGGTTCCTCTAGTCATATAAAATCGGATCTTTTAGTTCCATATTTATGATGATACAATTTGAATTTATTACGGTTTTTATGTATGAAGATTAATAAGGCAATATAATAAATCTGTTTAATTTTCAAAACATTAAAATCAGTAAACAAAAGCTCGGATGAGTAATCAATTGGTTTATTAAGGCATATTTTAATGATTCTTTTCTGAATAAGTATTAGTGGAATGAGATTAGAATTACAAGCATTTCCCCACCCTAAAATTCCATACTGGAGAATGGATTGAAATAAAGCTAAATAAATGAGACGTAAAATATTAATTGGTAAATATGACCGAAGTATAACAAAGATATAAATTGTTTTACTTAATCTGTTGCATAAATATGTAATATATTTGTTCCATCGTAAGTGTTGGTCGATCGTAATGCCTAAATACTTAACTTCTGAGGACTCGGTTAATATGGGACATTCACAATTTTGAGAAGAACAATCTGAATGATGAATTTTGAGCCTAAAGGAAGATTGAGGAGATTGAAGACCTTAGTGAAAATGGAACAACAGTTGTTTTGGATGTGTTTAAGGAAAGAGCGTTTGAATCAAACCACTCTTTAATTCCCTGTAATCCATTATTCGCATTAATATAAGTGCCTTTCCAAGATTGTTCACCAAAAAGAATTACGGTATCATCCGCATATGAAGATATAACCCCATTATATTTGCGTAAATCTGTTAATAACAAATCATTTATATAAATCAAGAATAAAATTGGACCAAGAACTGTGCCCTGAGGGACCCCTACTTTTATGTTTTGAGTAAAACTAAATTCATTATCAATTTTAGTTACTTGATTTCTGTTATTCAAATATGACTTAAATAAACTTGGAACATGACCATTAATGCCTAACAAGTTTAATTTATCTAATAAAGTATCATGGTTAACAGTATCAAATGCTTTTCAAATATCCAAAAATATACCCAAGCATTTATTCCCTCGGTCTAACTCACATATAATTTGGCACCGGTATAACCTTATAGAATATTTTATAATTCTCTCCTTCCTTACGCCATTCTTTAAAGTTTATCTGATGGTGCCACTTAAGGTTACACCGGGCTGAAATTTTGTCATTTTTGATCAAAATTACATTTTTATTACTAAACAATTGCTTAAGGGAAGGTTGAAGACTAAAATGCCAGAAAATTACATTTTTCACTTTTAATTTACTTAAATTTGCCGCCTTTTTCAATTACAATATACAGGGTGATTCACGAAGAGTTACCGCCACTTACGGAGCTTACTTCAAAAGAAAATTCGAGCAAAAATATTGTCATATTAACATGGGTAGCATTCCCAAGATTTTTAGAGTTACGCTAATTGGAATTTGTTTGTAAAATACTTTTTTTTTTCTTTAGTTTTAAGGGTAAAAGAATATTACAAATAAAGAATGAACTATTCAGGAGTATCATTTCTATAATTAGCTAGTATTCTGAAGCTGGAGTGTTTTGTTAATGCCTTAGTTGCTTTGTACCGATTTTTTTTTCCAAATTTTAATTAAAAACTACATTATTCTTACGTACTTATCACAACAATTGTTGCATACCACACGACTTCCAGCAACTTGATACTGTGCAGTTCAATTTTTCATCCTAATGTACAGTCTTAAAGAGTTTACAAGAGTGGCACAATTTGTAACAATTGTTGTGATAAGTTCGTAACTTATTTTACAAACAACTTCAAATTAGTGTAACTCTGAAAATATTTGAGAATGTCACCCATGTTTATGACTTTTTCGCTCAAAATGTATTCGAAAATAAGCTCCGTAAGTGACGGTGACTCCTCATGAATCACCCTGTATATATCGAGGACATTGTACGAGAAGAACGTATCAACAAATGCAGCGTTATTCAAATATTTTAATAGAATCTATTTCTGTTTGAAAGCAAACGTTTCTGAATTATTACAATGGGCATGAGGAAGAATCGAAGAAAGTACCTTGTTGTGTAGACAAGGATAGGAAAAATTATAGTTATTGTTTACATCGTTTAAATGACATCTTTTGAAGAAAGTTACACTAAATAGCATTAATAATAAGATTTAATTCTATCGCTGTTTTTCTCAAAATGACGTTTTTTTTATAATCTTCAGTGTTCCTTCTCTAAGAAACTACAAGTTTTTGGCTTTGTAAAAACACGCTATGAAAACAATTTTATCTCGAAAAGGAGCAAAATTAAACATTTTCGTTTGAAATATCTCAACCCCCTGAAATTATAATAGTGACATTATTTGCGGTTTATCCTATACATGTTGCTGAATCTGCTAAAGTTCCACTTCAAATTAAATCCAACGTCATTAAGCAATTGTTAATTTTTTCATCATTGCCTTCGTTAATTAATAATTATTCCCAATTAAAACCGCATCGCTTAAATTGCTCCACCATTAATTTTGAGGGTCAACACTTTTGCACGTTTCACAGTTTTACACTAAAAGTTAATTTACATTTCTGTTTGGCACGTTCGTAGATTGAAGAAACTGAATATCGTTGTCATGGCAATTAAATCGTATGAAATCTGACGGTGACTGCATTAACGATTCTTCTTTTTTTATAGTACTTACTTACTTACAAATGGCTTTTAAGGAATCCGAAGGTTCATTGCCGCCCTCACATAAGCCCACCATCGGTCCCTATCCTGTGCAAGATTAATCCACTCTCTATCATCATATCCCACCTCCCTCAAATCCATTTTAATATTATCCTCCCATCTACGTCTCGGCCTCCCTAAAGGTCTTTTTCCCTCCGATCTCCCAACTAACACTCTATATGCATTTCTAGATTCGTACATACGTGCTACATGCCCTGCCCATCTCAAACGTCTGGATTTAATGTTCCTAATTATGTCAGGTGAAGAATACAATGCGTGCAGTTCTGTGTTGTGTAACTTTCTCCATTCTCCTGTAACTTCATCCCGCTTAGCCCCAAATATTTTCCTAAGCACCTTATTCTCAGATACCCTTAACCTATGTTCCTCTCTCAAAATGAGAGTCCAAGTTTCACAACCATACAGAACAGCCGGTAATATAACTGTTTTATAAATTCTAACTTTCAGATTTTTTGACAGCAGACTGGATGATAAAACCTTGTCAACCGAATAATAACAGGCATTTCCCATATTTATACTGCGTTTAATTTCCTCCCGAGTGTCATTTATATTTGTTACTGTTGCTCCAAGATATTTCAATTTTTCCACCTCTTCGAAGGATAAATCTCCAATTTTTATTTTTATTTTATTTTTTTATATAGTAACACCTGCAATCGGTTTTTTCCTTGATGATTTCGCCTATGTGTATACTGGCGTTCTTTAGAAACCACAGTAATTTTTATGTAACTTTCTTATCTTTTCACGGAGGCTTTGGTAAATAAACAAAAGAAATGAATTAATTATTTATTGCAGTATGAATGAGCTTATACCGAATAGTAATGCTGATACAATATGAATGGGAAGAGACGTAATTAACATAAAAAACGAATACAGAACACAAAATAATACGCCAATAAAGACAAATCAAACACAATTACAAAATAATAATGCATATACAACATAAACACGAATCACAATACAAAAAAATACAGAATAATACTTTTCAATACACTACATCATTCTTAGCAGTGATCTGAAGAAAGTACTAAAGGCTTAAGTGACAATTGCATCGCTTATACAAATCCTAATTAATTTTAACACATACTGCGGCGGTCGGACCACGTTGGGGCGCCAGAATCTGCGACGGTCGTCGGTCGTCGCCGTTGTCGCCCACGACGCCTTTCCTTGCCCTCGGCTTCCAGCTCCGTCGTGTATGGAAAGTAGCTCAAGGAGGCACGTTGATGTCAATAATTAAAGATGTACACTAATTAATTTGGGCGCCAGCCTCCACGAGATTACTCCAGTAGAGTATGAGATTTCCCAGGTCAGCTGCAAAACGGTTGGGACATGGGGTTTGGGAGACGTGCTCGTAGATTGAAATGATGTAAGCGCACACCAGAAGTTGTTGGTAAGAACTATGAGAACGTTTATTATTATTAAGTGTTCGTTTCAGATTAGCAGAAATGCGTGTCCAAGTGTATAATATACTGCTCTCACTTCCTACAAGTTGGTAGACTAATTTCTGAGTTCACGTAATTATATATTTTGTACTATAAACATCAGTAATATAGCGGAGAGTTGATAACGTGATGACAATTTATTCTTAATGTAATAATAATGATGAGAAAAGAATTCAGACTTATAATAATGATACAACACACGACTTCTTACTAAACCCACAAAAAAAAATTCTAAGTCCGTAAATTGTTATCCTTCCGAGTTAGGTTCGCCGAGAATATGTGGAGCACGTCCTCTCTGCACGCTATCTATATGCCCTCTGTCTATCTGCCAAATCTACCCTCTACTTGCAACCACCAAACATACAATTTCGCCCTCCTATCTATACATCACGTGTCTCTATTATACATCCTGATTGGCCATAATTACTCTTACGTCACTTAAGACGCGCTCTTCAAAAATTGCTCGTTAACTAGATCCTCCCCTACTTCCGGTGTTTTCTGACAATTCTCTGACATATTCCAGATCACCTCCTTTTCGAACCTGGCTTGGCGTCATCTTGCTGACCACCCGCAGGCAAAGTTCACACATTCCCTCATCGGTCAACTCCACGCCTGGACACATGTTTCCTGTGCGCGTAGCGTCGCTTCGGCCTTCCTGCCCACCTGTTACTTCCGCCTCACATTCTGGACCTTTCTTACACGTCCATGCTTCCTATCCATATAAGAATATTAACACGAAATGCTAATCTGATGAAAACCTCCTTATCCTATACGAGGAACCGTCTCATTACGAAACACTTAAGAGGGTATGTACACCTTTCGGTAATATAAATTTATTAATATTCAAGCTTGAATTTCTACATGCCCTGAATTAATTTTTTATTTCAATTTGGTATAGTGAGTACATAATACTTCGAGATTAACAAACAATTTAGAATGCGAAAAACTTTTACTGATAAGGATAATTACTTATTTAAATTGGGGTTGCAGTTTGTTCAGGAAAAATTGGCTTTCCTAATATCTTGTGCAATTTTGAGCTTTTTATAATGCTTTCTTCTCTGTTTTATTCATATTGAGTGTGTTAATAATTCCCGCCCTTATCAATCAAATATTAGAATAGGAAATATTTGTTTGTTAATTTTTTTCCGTGAATTGTGAAATTTATTTTTATTATATACAACAATTATTAATAAGCCGAACTTATTTGCTATTGTTGTTTAAATTTTTTTTTTTTGGGTTATTTTACGACGCTGTATCAACATCTAGGTTATTTAGCGTCTGAATGAAATGAAGGTGATAATGCCGGAGAAATGAGTCCGGGGTCCAGCACACAAAGTTACCCAGCATTTGCTCGTATTGGATTGAGGGGGGAAAACCCCGGAAAAAAATCTCAACCAAGTAACTTGCCCCGACCGGGATTCGAACCCGGGCCACCTAGTTTCGCGGCCAGACGCGCTGACCGTTACTCCACAGGTGTGGACTTTAAAAATCATAACAAAATAAAATTCAGCTTGTTTGTCTTTGCTTCGTATGGCCTATTAAAATATGTTATTAAAGTACATTTTTATTTTGCCCATGCGATGGTAGTTTATTAAATAAAAAGTTTAAAATAATTGTTAATTTAATTTCTTATTGTAGTTGTTTTGTTGTTTTTAATTGACGTCCCACTTTTCAGTTGCTTAAATGTTAATAAACATATGTATTTTTCTGTCTATAGGACATTCATCATCTTTTACAGTATCCACCTCGCGTCAATGGAATTCCTTGTCACAAAGTATTAGGGGCTGCAAGACAATAAACACTTTTAAAAACAGCTTAAAAGATAACCTTATTAGCATTTCACTCCAATCATACTGATTTAAACTATCACTGCCTACATTGTTACTTCATTCTTTAGAAATCATCCTGATAGTGCTGTATTTTCAAAATTGTCTCATAATAATCTCTTTCTATTATCCAATATTATTTGAAATATATTAACATTCTATGTATTTTAGTTTAATTCTGCTACACAGTTTATTTCAGTGTTTAATTAATAGTTCATAGTATTTTGGTGTTTAATTCATAAATAACTCTTGTATACATGTAACTCTCATCTAAATCAAATTGTTGAATTCTTTGTAAGTTCATGCATATGTATATACACTTTTTGCTGGTTGAGTGGAAGAGAAGGCCTTACGGCCTTAACTCTGCCAGCTAAAATACATTATTATTATTATTATTATTATTATTATTATTATTATTATTATTATTATTACTAGCCGTACCCGTACGCTCCGCTGCACCCGTTAGCAATAAATATAAAGTAATTACATAATTAAAATAGGACATTTGATCCAGGGAACATTCGTGTTTGATAGAAGGATAAATCGTTTAATATGTTACTTAATTTAAATTATATTTAAATAATTAAAATGGAATTATTTTGGTCCACAGAGCACTCATTTGGTGCAAAGACAATTCCTTTAACATGTTTCTTAATTTTTATTACATGCAACCATAGTTCAATGAACATTGACATCATTTACATTTAATGTGTATACTTTATTTTACTTGTTATATGTTTCCATTGAATTATGGTAATAACTTAATTTTAACTCTTGTTTTCTACGTATTCAGTAAATGGCGCTTGTCCCACTATGGTTCTGAACCCTTCAAATAACTTAAATTATATTATATTATATTATATTATATTATATTATATTATATTATATTATATTATATTATATCATATTATATTATATTATATTATATTATATTATATTATATATTATATTATATTATATTATATTATATTATATAACAAGTGTGTTAATAACGGATGTACCCCGATAAGTAAGTTTTCAATTTGTTATGGGGGCTCTTGAATCTCAGGAGGAACAAATTTTATTTCACAACAGGGCAACATAATCTGCTTGGCTCATTACCCAATTTTTTTGCATTGCATTTAATGTATATGTATTTTATGTATTTTAGCTCGATTCAATTGAGCATAGTTAAAATTTGGATTATAAAATAATGAAATGCTAAGCTAACATATTATTACTGCATACTAAATCAATACACTCTCGTTGTTCGTTAATTCTCTGAGATAAATATTATTTTAAGAAATACAGGAAAGAATATACAGAATAGCCTATCAAGTCTTCTGTGCATAAGAAGCTATTTTAATCTTACCTGTCCTCAATTCACTCAAAAGTTACTGTAATAACATTATAGCATTATGTCCATCCAGAGAAACTACACTTTCCAATGGTGAAATAATAATTAATTATACAAATCGGTTAATTTAGCTTCCTATATTGCTTCATACAAACACAGAAACATTTTCTGTAGGCTATGATTCATAGCTTTCGATTGTTGTTGACCAAGGTCTCTTATAAATGAAGTCATTTGTTTATTTCATTACACGGCTTAGATGGCAGTTATTTTAATTTTAAAACTCATTTATCTCATTAAATATCAGTCCTATCAAAATTTTTCAAAGATTGAAACTTATCGGAAATGATTTTTAAAGAAATTTTTGTTATGTAACATTTTTCATAAAAATCAATAATAAGCGAGATATTTCTATTTATTTAATTCAGGCCCCCTTATAACCCCCCTTTTAAATAATGTATTTTGAATGCCATATAGCCTATAATCTAAGTTACAACGAACATAATTTATATTCCAATTTTCATCGAAATCCGTTCAGCCATTATCGCGTGAAAAGTAACAAACATACAGACAGACAGACAGACAGACATACAAACAAAAATTTCAAAAAAGCGATTTTCGGTTTCAGGGTGGTTAATTATATATGTTAGGACCAATTATTTTTGGAAAATCGAAAATTACCAGAAAAATTTCGGCTACAGATTTATTATTAGTATAGATTATTATTATTATTATTATTATTATTATTATTATTATTATTATTATTATTATTATTATTATTATATATTTAACATTGTCATAAAGAAACCTATGTCCATTTATAAAAACAATGAAGAAATAACTTAATCAGTGAACCACGTTTAGAAATTAGGAGGGTTTGAAAATTTGTAAAACAAGAGAACATCAGATCTTCATTTAGCAACCATAAATATGATGTTAACTTGTTTTACAAATTGTCAAAACCTGCTAATTTCTAAACATGGCCCACTGATAAAGTTATTTCTTCATTGTTTTTATACATAGGTTTCTTTCACTATGTTCTATCACAGTCTACTATATACAGTCGCGAAGCTTGAGGTGATTTTTTGCAAATCTCGTGATAAAGCGCTCCAAGCCGTTAGCAACTAGAAACAATAGACTGTCCACGGTCGACTTTGGACTGTGTCGTATTTCTATCGAGTGCTAGCTCGTTGCGTATTTCACATTGATGCTTGTGAAATGTTCGTTATTGGTTGTAATGAAAATGTTAATGGCTAAAATACAATAATTGGAATAATAATATTTTACTTGATACGTAGAAAAATTAAGTTTGTTTTAATGAAATTTATTGATCACTTTTTATTTTCAATTCTGGTGGGATTATTATTGCTTAGGCTTTTTTTTTTCAAAGGGTATGTTTTTAATTATAGCTGTTAATTTTGTTGTTATTTTTATTTGTTACTTTACTAGAGACGTAGAAAAAGTCTGTTACAATAAAATTTATTGATCACGTTTTATTTCCAATTCTGGTGTGATTATTATTGCTTAACATCATCCCACTCTGTTAACTATGTAAGCCTACACTACAAGTACCGGTACACGTAAGTTACTCCATTAATTCATATTTCCATTATTATTGTTGTGAAGGGAAATGCAAATTAATATTTATTGGTTTCATAGTTAATTATCGCTATAATCTTGAATGAGTGGAGCGATTATAGTAAATTTCAGTTCTTTTGCACTAACAAAAATAATATTAACCTATTTCTTGCAGGTATCTTCGAGTTTATGGTGGAATTTAATATACTTCATTAAAATAATAAATCAACTTTATGCATTTAATATTTCAATAATGGAAGGAAGGTGTTAATATTTCCAAAAGAACACGACAACGAAAGTGTAACATATTTTGTCGTCTGCTAGGAGAGAGATCTGCGATGATGAGGTGATAGTAGCGATCCTAGTGGTGGGCAACTACCCATGTTTGCATTTTTACTACATATTGAGCTTCGCGACTGTATATAGTAGACTGTGGTTCTATTACTAGAAAAACACATTGTAGCTTTATTAATTATAAAATAAAATATAAACAAAAATAAATAATTAAAATGAAGTTAAAATATAACCCAAACATATTTCAGTAATTTTCAGAACTAATTAATTTGTACTCTAACATGTTTCCGGAGTTCTCGGAAAACGATATAAAAATCTAGTAGGATTTCTATCGAATGCCAGTTCATCTCCACTCCCAGCGAACTGGTGAAGGTAAAACCAGCCGCTCTGTGTGTAATTAATGGATCTCGAAGGAACGCACTGCTGACAACAGCCCGGTTGTTTAATCTGCTAGCACCATCTGATTTTGGCACTCCTAAATTTGTCAGTGGAACTGGTCAGTTTCGCATTTGTTGTACAACTAATTGGGAGAAAGCTGTGTTTGATATCCTGTGCCTAATTCGATCGCAGCGCCTCTACGTTCAAAGACCCCCACAAAATGATTTAACACGCATTGCAATCACAGCATTCCACCATGTTCGCAACTACATCATAAACAATGTCTGACGATGTGCATGGCACTTTTGTGATATGATGGTATTAGTTATTGTAAAATAAGTTATACAGTGTGTCCCAAATTGATGTATACACTATTCGAAATACTGTTTTACAGCAAAGAAAAGAGATACAAATACGATTTTTGCGGTATATGATTCAGAAAGTAGTGGAAAGCATGGAAACATGGTTCATCTGTTTATAAACAAACATAGCGGTGCAATTATCATTCGATAAAACGTAAGTGGATACTGAAATGTTATTGGAAAGTGGAGAATGTTGTTGGGGTTCAACGACGTTGGAGGGTTGAATTTGGAACACAACCACCAACAAGGTTAACTATCACAAAAATGGAGACAAGTTTGAAGTCGATGTAACGGTGCAAGATGTGTTTATTTTATTTTAGTAGGTTATTTTACGACTCTTTATCAACAGCTTTGGTTATTTAGCGTCTGAATGAGATGAAGGTGATAATGCCGGTGAAATGAGTCCGGGGTCCAACACCGAAAGTTACCCAGCATTTGCTCGTATTGGGTTAAGGGAAAACCCCGGAAAAAACCTCAACCAGGCAACTTGCCCCGACCGGGAATCGAACCTGGGCCACCTGGTTTCGCGGCTAGACGTGCTAACCGTTACTCCACAGGCGTGGACGCAAGATGTGTTGAAAGGGCGGTGCGGAAGAAAGAGAAGTCCCACCGATAACGAGAGTGTTGATGCAGTCATGCAGGCTTTTGCACAATCCCCAAAGAAGTCAATGAAGCAATGTTATAGTGACATTGGTATCAGCAAATCCAGTGTTCATCGAATTTTGCGAGCTCAAAAATGGAAGCCGCTAAATATCCACGCACTAAATAAGGACGGCCCAGAGATGGATAGGACGAAGAGGAAGTGCTGCGGAGTTCCTGCCTCGATCTCCGGTTTTAACCCCTCCATACTTCTTTCTATGGGGAGAACTAAAGGACACAGTGTACGCCACAAAACTACAAACACTGTAGGAACTGAGAGTTCAGATTGAACATGCCTGTAATGATATTCCATTAGCAACAATCCAATTGGTATGTCGCTCTGTTATACGTCGTTGTTGGGAGTGTAGTGTGGCGGAAGGGGGTCATTTTGAACATGTACGGACTTAAGTAATACAAACAGCAAAAATCGTATTTCTCTCTCATAACTTTGCTGAGAAATAGTGTTTCTAAATGTGTGTACATCAATTTTGGACGCTCTGTATAGCCTAACCAATTTCTTCCAAAAAGTAAATTATAAAATAGCTCTTTCTACATTGTAATCATTTCCAGTCATACTTTTTTTTATGGAAATGGAGTTCATGTGGTTAAAATATATACAGGAAGTTTCAAAAGTAACGCATAAATGCAATTAAAATTAAGTGAGGGAATTTCGGACAAAAGCTCAGACACGTGAAACCTTGTTATTTAAAAAGTAATACTTTTATGGAAAAAAAAAATATTTTTGCGACTTTTCTTCCGCAAGTTATGACGTCATTTAGCACATTTTAATATAGCACTCAGTACTTTTTAATATATTCTGAAACAGGATTCATTCATTTAGTATTCTACCAAAGGGCAGGTATTTCACTGCAAACCCAGCATTCTCCAATCTTTCTTATTTTCTGCCTTCCTCTTAGTCTCCGCATATTATCCATATATCTTAATGTCGTCTATCATCTGATGTCTTCTTCTGTCCCGAACTCTTCTCCCGTTCACCATTCCTTCTAGTGCATCCTTCAGTAGGCAGTTTCTTCTCGCCAGTGACCCAACACATCATACTACATCGCACCCTTAAATTGACTGAGCATATTGGGAATTAAACATTAGGAAAGTCCGGGATAACAGACAGGGCTTGGAATTGAACGGGTTACATCAGCTTCTTGTCTATGCGGATGACGTGAATATGTTAGGAGAAAATCCACAAACGATTAGGGAAAACACGGAAATTTTACTGCAAGCATGTAAAGAGATAGGTTTGGAAGTAAATCCCGAAAAGACAAAGTATATGATTATGTCTCGTGACGAGAATATTGTACGAAATGGAAATATAAAAATTGGAAATTTACGAGTATCTTTTGAAGAGGTGGAGAAGTTCAAATAGCTTGGAGCAACAGTGACAAATATAAATGATACTTGGGAGGAAATTAAACGCAGAATAAATATGGGAAGTGCCTGTTATTATTCGGTTGAGAAACTTTTATCATCCAATCTGCTGTCGAAAAATCTGACAGAATTTATAAAACAGTTACATTACCGGTTGTTCTTTATGGTTGTGAAACTTGGACTCTCACTTTGAGAGAGGAACAGAGATTAAGGGTGTTAGAGAATAAGTTGCTTAGGAAAATATTTGGGGCTAAGAGGGATGAAGTTACAGGAGAATGGAGAAAGTTACACAACACAGAACTACACGCATTGTATTCTTCACCTGACATAATTAGGAACATTAAATCCAGACATTTGAGATGGGCAGGGCATGTAGCACGTATGGGCTCATCCAGAAATGCATATAGAGTGTTAGTTGGGAGCCCTGAGGGAAAAAGACCTTTAGGGAGGCCGAGATGTAGATGGGAAGATAATATTAAGATGGATTTGAGGGAGGTGGGATATGATGATAGAGAATGGATTAATCTTGCTTAGGATAGGGACCAATGGCGGGCTTATGTGAGGGCGGCAATGAACCTCCGGGTTCCTTAAAAGCCAGTAAGTAAGTAAGTAAGTAAGTATTGGGAATTAAATCAATGGCTTTCCCAAAACACGCTATGAAATGTCTCATATAAAACAATTTTTAACTCGAAAAGGAAGCAAAAACGAGCAAAATTGTATTAAATTTCTGTTTGAAATATCTCAAAGAATAACCCTCTGAAATTAATGACTTTGCTTATGGGTCGACCTGTGTGGTATTGAAATATCCTACGTTGAAAATTCGAACCTCACCGTCCTGGCAGCTTTTTCCCCAATTGGATCGACACTGGATATTAGTAAGGCCACAGTAGACAGGCCTGCAGTATATTTGTGTTGATAAAGGGATCCTTTACGCCTCACAATGGTTATGGACGACCTGTCAGGGAATTATTCGGAAGTTGGCGAACAGTAATAAATTGATAGCTCTCCGAGGTGACTTATTTCTCGCAACAGGCATCGCATATTTCTCACACCTTGTCTCTAATGCTATTTTTCTGTTAGTTCGGATCCCAGAAACATAGTACATCCATGGCTAGGAATTGGCCTGCCGCTGGTTCGATTCTCTGCAACTTAGAAGGCTACTTCCCTTCTCACTTCGATAAAATACTTCAACACTAATGTATTCTCTTAGCGTAGTTAAAGGTGGATTACGTTTGCGCCAACCATTGTTTATAAGGCTGTCAAAAGCGCCAATGACATAAATACAGCGCGAAAATGAACATAACAATACATGAAAGCACCCATAACAAAAATTCGATGGTGTTTGAGTAAAGGAAAATAAGTCATAAAAATGTGCGTTTAGATAAATCAAAATTAAGCTTAGAATGCTTATTGCAAATAATTTTCTACATAAACAAAAAACACATCAAACTTCTAGTATTATTTCATTTTTTGCCCATCCACTTGTATAATTTAATGGAGGAGATACACCATTGAAGTGCAAAAATTTAGTGAAATTCGTTTTTTTTTTATATCTCAGCTACTGTTGAAGCTAAATGGACAAAATTTTCATCCTTAATACACATAGGCCTACATAACTTACAAATGGCTTTTAAGGAACTCGAAGGTTCATTGCCGCCTACACATAAGCCCGCCATATATCCCTATCATTTGCAAAATTAATCCAGTCTCTACATATCATCATATCCCACCACCCTCAAATGCATTTTAATATTATCCTCCCATCTACGTCTCGGCCTCCCCAAAGGTCTTTTTCCCTCCGGCCTCTCAACTAACACTCTATATGCATTTCGCTCATACGTGCTACATGCCGTGCCCATCTCAAACGTCTAGATTTAATGTTCCTAATTATTTCAGGTGAAAAATACAATGCGTGCAGTTCTGCGTTGTGTAACTTTCTCCATTCTCCTGTAACTTCATCTTCTTACCCCAAATATTTTCCTAAGCACATTATTCTCAAACACCCTTAATCTCTGTTCCTCTGTCAAAGTGAGAGTCCAAGTTTCACAACCATATAGAACAACTGGTAATATAACTGTTTTATCAATTCTAACTTTACAATTTTTTTACAGCAGACTGGATGATAAATCTTCTCAACCGAATAATAACATGCATTTCCCACATTTATTTTGCGTTTAATATCCTCCCGAGTGTCATTTATATTTGTTACTGTTGCTTCAAAATATTTGAATTTTTCCACCTCTTCAAAGGATAAATCTCCAATTTTTATATCTCCATTTCGTACAATATTCTGGTCACGAGACATAATCATATACTTTGCCTTTTGGAGATTTACTTCCAAATCTATCGCTTTATTTGCTTCAAATAAAATTCCCGTGTTCTCCCTAATCGTTTGTGGATTTTCTCCTAACATATTCACGTCATCCGCATAGACAAGCAGCTGATGTAACCCGTTCAATTCCAAACCCTGTCTGTTATCCTGAACTTTCCTAATGGCATATTGTAGAGCGAAATTAAAAACTAAAGATGATAGTGCATCTGTAGGCCTATATTACACTTTATAAACACTATTCTGAATATTAAAGTAGCTAATAATTATCTGTAAAAACAATATGAAATTTGAATTATTCTTTACAACCATAAAGCACTTACATAATAAAATGTACAATTAATTAAATATCTGCACGATTCTTTTACTGGAATGTTTTAAAGACCTACATCAACAACTGAGTCTAGTATCTTTTACCCATTCCTTCAAGAAATATATTTTTTTTTAGTAAAAATTTTTTAGAAAATCTAATATTGAAGGTAAATCCACCGAGTTAGCTCTGTGGTAGCGCGTCTGTCTCCAGACTAACCGGCCCGGGTTCGATTCCCGGTGGGGTCAGAAATTTTCATGTAATATTTCTACCTCGGGGTGAGAAGAGATGGCGGTGCACAACTCCTACTCACTAGATTGTGCACCAATACGTCTGGGTTAAATCCCAAATATCCGTGCAGTGCATATGAAGAGAAGGCATATGTCATGTTGATAGTGATTCGTCCGTCGGATGGGGACGTTAAGCCTGGCGGCCCCCTTGGCGCTATTCTACAGTAGGCTACGTGCGGGCACCGAGTTTCCCCTTCTCCCTCACCTTCATCATCATCCTCTGCCATTCCCATTTAATTAACGTGGACTCTGTAAAATATAAGTAACAGAATGTTCTATGAAGGAGTATACTTAGCGTGCCACATACAGGGTGTAAGAAAAATAATCCTGCAGATTAAGAGTGACAATATGGTACATTTGAAGGAATAGAAAAGCTATATTATGCTTTGTGATTAAATGCATACATAATTAGAGAATTAAACAGTCGTCTTTCTTCTTGTAATACAGATGTGAGAGGTGAACGAACCGAGATGTCTCTGTACGCGAACCTCCCCCTCTGACTACTACCTTGCAATCTGCTCGCATCGTTCAGTAGCTTGAAATTAGTGTTTTTTTTTCACGAAAACCGTCCACGCTATTGAAATACGCCAGAGGGATAAATTATTTTTTATTCGATTTTCTCTCGATATGGGTAGAAATGACGATCCTACTGGCAATAGTTATGGAATGAGACAATGTTAAACATCTGGAAAAAAGAAAAAAATCTCTGAAAACTATGGCTTTTCTGCCAATATGGCATTACACTTTTTTGTTATATACAGGGAGATCATTTTATTTTAACTTCAATTTTTATTGTACCTGAGTTTTTTTAATGTACTTCACTCCCACGCCTTCTACTAATGAAGTTCAACCGTCCTCCACACAGGTCCAAGACCGCATATACAGTCATAGTAGCCTTACGGTCATAGTGAACAGTACGTTCCAAAAATATGTTCGCGTTTTCCAGTGACGAAATACCTTTCAATATTGCATCATTTTCACACAGATACTGTTGTCCATTTGCCTACGTCGCATCCCGGTTTCCCCCACCCGCTTCTGCTCGCCCCTCTGTAAAGGCTAGTGGCTGGGCTGTCTTAGCTCTTTTCTGAGAACATTAATTTGTTATCAATTGGACGTCTACGTAATATTATACCCATACAACTGTTTAAAATAACTTAAGTAAAAGGCCTCGTTTAGTAATTAACTGTCACTTGATTTGCCCCCTTTCTACGATCCTGCGACATAACCACTTGGACGGACAGTAGATAGCATGTCTGAGTAATTTTATCTTTTCGGATCGGGCAGAAGTGAAGATTGAATTTACAGTACGTAAGGTACTCTTTTATACAATAGGTACAGAATTATTTCAACATGATTTACTAGTACGAAGGACGAAACTGGTAATTGGTATTACACACATTAGAACTGAAGCCTGTATCGAAATGAACGGCCACCATTTTCAAAAATCTGTTTAAATATCCATATTATGATTATTTTTCAATTTAACTTCATTCTCTATAATATAGAGTCTATAGTGTACGCCAATGTGCTGTAGACAGTATAATATACACTGCACAATGAATACGCCCGAATGGATAGCTCAGTTTGTGAATAAAAACATTCATTATTAATACTATAGTGTATTTTGAATAAACAAAAACCTAATGAAATTATCATACTCAAAATCGCGATATTCCCTAGTTTACGTAAATGGATGAACTACTTTTCTTCTCTCCTATACCTAGTAAAGTGATTTGTTTGTATTTTACGCCAGTATCATCGAACTCCAGTAGTGGAAGGGAGTAGCATACGGCGTTTCCGGTTCTCAACCGTTGATCCAAATGTATAGCCAGGTTTATATTAGAAATGTTAGTAAAAATAAAATGATGTCCCTGTACAACTTGATCTATTCCCTCCGAATATCTGCACGTTATTTTCCTTCCATCCTGTATAAGTGATCTGGTACTTAAATCGTAGTTAGGGTGTAGATAGGAGAAACGACATTAAAGGTAATTTGGTGGTGAGAAGTGCAGAATTCGAAAGAGTGAAGACAGTGTAAAGTTCTACGTTCAAAATTATAGCTAAAATAATATATGTTGTTACATTTCATTTTTGTAACAAATATTGTCGCTGTAACATTACATTCAGTGATAGTGAAGAGGGAGTGGGGATAAATTTCCACACTCATTGCTCGGGGTTGCTTCTTCCTCCATCGATATGGTAAAGCAGCTCTTCCTCGCAGCAGGTATCTGAGTGGGTTACCATGGAAACAGTGTAAGCAGCTTACACCTCTGCAACCCGCGCAACAAGTGTGGAGGAAGCGGTTGACAAGTCACCTATTTCTATTTTTAGCCATCTTCCGTCTCTTTTTGAGCACACATAATTGGCCCTTGAATCGCTAAGCTCCTCCATCCATTCAGCAGATGCGGCGCTATTGTGAGCTTTTATTTACAACTAATTGCCAATTAATAGCAAAGCAAGATCGGAAGGAAAACATTTCGACTGTAATTAGAGAAAATGTACCGCAGCCGTCTGTAATCTGCTATAGCTTGCTTTTCGTCACAGCTGAAATGAGATACATTGAAGATTCGTACAAGAAAAGAGACAAACTAGCTGTCGGTTTTATCAATGGTCGTCCGCTTTTCATTGATAACTTCTATTTTCTAACATTCTGTTAAAAAAAATACTTTTTCCTTAAAAGGAATGAACAGACAGTTGACGATTCGTCACTTTTGTTTTCTTTTGTTTTATGTTTGAGTATAAAAAAAAAGTATCTAAAGACGGCCTTTTATTTATTTATTTATTTATTTATTTACTTATTTATTTATTTATTTATTTGTTTGTTTATTTACTTATTTATTTACTTATTTATTTATTTACTTATTTATTTATTTATTTACTTATTTATTTATTTTTTATTTATTTATTTATCTATTTATTTATTTATTTGCTTTTGCATTTATTTATTTACTTACTTATTTATTTACTTATTTATTTATTTTTTATTTATTTACTTATTTATTTATTTGTTTATTTACTTATTTTTTACTTATTTATTTGCTTTTGCATTTATTTATTTACTTATTTATTTATCTATTTACTTATTTATTTATTTATTTACTTATTTATTTTTTATTTATTTATTTATCTATTTATTTATTTATTTGCTTTTGCATTTATTTATTTACTTACTTAATTATTTACTTATTTATTTATTTTTTATTTATTTACTTATTTATTTATTTGTTTATTTACTTATTTTTTACTTATTTATTTGCTTTTGCATTTATTTATTTACTTATTTATTTATCTATTTACTTATTTATTTATTTATTTACTTATTTATTTATTTTTTATTTATTTATTTATCTATTTATTTATTTATTTGCTTTTGCATTTATTTATTTACTTACTTATTTATTTACTTATTTATTTATTTTTTATTTTATATTACTTATTTATTTACTTGTTTATTTACTTATTTTTTACTTATTTATTTGCTTTTGCATTTATTTATTTACTTATTTATTTATCTATTTACTTATTTATTTATTTACTTATTTATTTTTTAATTTATTTGCTTATTTATTTATTTACTTATTTATTTATTTATGTATTTGCTTATGTATGTATTCATTTACTTATTTATTTATTTACTTATTTATTTATGTACTTATTCATTTGCTTATGTATGTATTTATTTACTTATTTATTAGTTACTTATTTATTTATTTATATATTTATTTACTTATTTATTTTTTATTTATTTTCTTATGTATTTATTTATTTACTTATTTATTTATTTGCTTATTTATTTATGTATTTATTTATTCAAGTTATTTTTTATCGGCTATTTAAACCACTGCATCAGTTGCACACTTATATTGCGTGTGATTGTATTTGCTGATAGCGACATAGTCATAGGATTATGTGAGATTCGTCTTACAGTTGGAGAAAATTTTAAAAAAGTGTAATTTCAGGTTTCGTTGTTATACAACTGAGATAAATCTCGAGAAATCCAAGTCGTATTCAAACATTCGTTTTACAGTTGAGAAAAATCTCGGAAAAACCTCGCACATTCGTTATAGAGAAAAAATTCGAAAAATCCAAAGGGGAATCCAACATTCGTATTATATTTGAGAAAAATGTCGAAAAATCCAAGGAGGATTCCAACATTCGTTTTATATTTGAGAAAAATGTAGAAAAATCCAAGGAGGATTCCAACATTCGTTTTATATTTGAGAAAAATGTCGAAAAATTCAAGGAGGATTCCAACATTCGTTTTATATTTGAAAAAAATGTCGAAAAATTCAAGGAGGATTGCAACATTCGTTTTGCACATGAGAGAAATGTCGAAAAATCCAAGGAGGATTCCAACATTCCTTTTATATTTGAGAAAAATGTCGAAAAATCCAAGGCGGATTCCAACATTCGTTTTATATTTGAGAAAAATGTCGAAAAATCCCAGGAGGATTCCAACATTCGTTTTATATTTCAGAAAAATCTCGTAAAATGCAAGGAGGATTCCAACATTCGTTTTATATTTGAGAAAAATGTCGAAAAATCCAAGGAGGATTCCAACATTCGTTTTATATTTGAGAAAAATGTCGAAAAATTCAAGGAGGGTTCCAACATTCGTTTTGTATTTGAGAAAAATGTCGAAAAATCCAAGTAGGATTCCAACATTGGTTTTATATTTGAGAAAAATGTCGAAAAATCCCAGGAGGATTCCAACATTCGTTTTATATTTCAGAAAAATCTCGTAAAATGCAAGGAGGATTCCAACATTCGTTTTATATTTGAGAAAAATGTCGAAAAATCCAAGGAGGATTCCAACATTCGTTTTATATTTGAGAAAAATGTCGAAAAATTCAAGGAGGGTTCCAACATTCGTTTTGTATTTGAGAAAAATGTCGAAAAATCCAAGTAGGATTCCAACATTGGTTTTATATTTGAGAAAAAGGTCGAAAAATCCAAGTAGGATTCCAACATTCGTTTTATATTTGAGAAAAATTTCTAAAAATTCAAACGGGATTCCAACATTCGTTTTACAGTTGAGAAAACCTCGATAAAACCAAGTGGGATTCGAACTCATGCCTGAGCGCAACTTCGTAGCAAGAGTCCCGCTCGTTGACCCTATACCACACCGGTGGTATTTCCTTCCTGAATTGCTTTTGTTGCTTCTTCTTGTCTTCTTGAAACGTTTAATTTCGAATCCTTTCTCTTTCTACTTGCATTGCCACAATTAAAATCCCTGTCGCCCCTACATAGCGTGGTCGCACATTCTTAATAGCCGAGTTGTAGGGAGGGGAATCGAATAGCGTGTCTATCCGTAATGACTGACCGCTGGCTCGGGACACTCCAATTTACCCCCCTCACGGCCCGCACACCTGCCCAGAGCCAAGATGTCTGCGCTCGTCCCGTCACAGCATCCAAACATCCGCGATGGAGTTGGCCACGGGCCACCAGAGGCTCGTTCCAAGTCCCACGAGAGGAAAGTGCAGGGGAATTGCTGGGGCAGTCGACAGACGGTACATGTCTCGTTCATCCGAACAGGAGTCTGAGGTTTTGCCGCGTTTTTTAAGGGGCATGCTTCAGTTTGTAAAACACAGAACGTGGGCAACATGTGGCAGTTTAAGATGGGTTCAGAGGCCTTATATTACCAATATTAAATTATAGTACATTATGCAACGAGCCTATAATGATAGTAATTAAGACGCAAGTATGTTTGTTTATGAAACGAGCGCAAGCTCGTTTCATAATCTTCATACGAGCGTCTTAATTACCATTATAGGCAAGTTTCATACCACTTTTTTATGCTCGACCATATTTCTAATTTGAAATTATTCAGACGTATTCATTTTATTTGTATCTGACTCAAGATCGGAAGTGACCTTGTGCACAGCTCGTGTGAGATGTGCGCAGACGCGAAAGTATTGATTTTTTTTTCCGAGGAACAATAATGTCATTGACCTTGATGTAGAGAATAACATCAACTAATTTTGGTATAACCTGGAAATTGATTTGGAATTGAAAAACGAGATGACAAATTGAATTTATTTGAATATTATTTACAATTAACGCTAATTATTATAGTAACAGAACATAACCTTCTGCGACAGTATTGGATTTCCAGCCTCCGTGACGTTTTCCTCGTTGTCTTCCGATTGCATATCCGAGAATAATCGAAAATCTGAACTCTAATGAATAGGTGTACTTTAATGACATGCATTAAAGTACTGCTACCAGGTGTATAATTACTACATTTCGGCATGGTCGAGCATAAATCATATTTAAGTATCTTTATCTTAGATAGACATCTCTATGAAAATTTTACTGGTGATTATTTTTTATCTTATAATTTCTGAATGCAACCCGCCAAAAAATAACTCTTAACTAATTCCTAATCTTAAAGCTTCAGTGTTAATCTGACATTTACGGAGTGCAGTAAACGAAATGATGATGATGATGATGATGATGATCATGATCATGATAATATATATGATGTCTCGTGACGAGAATATTGTACGAAATGGAAATACAAAAATTGGAAATGTATTCTTTGAAGAGGTGGAAAAATTTTAATACCTGGGAGCAACAGTAACAAATATAAATGACACTCGGGAGGAAATTAAATGCAGAATAAATATGGGAAATGCGTGTTATTATTCGGTTGAGAAGCTTTTATCATCCAGTCTGCTGTCAAAAAATCAGAAAGTTAGAATTTATAAAACAGTTATATTACCGGTTGTTATGTATGGTTGTGAAACTTGGACTCTCACTTTGAGAGAGGAACAGAGATTAAGGGTGTTTGAGAATAAGATTCTTAGGAAAATATTTGGGGCTAAGAGGGATGAAGTTGCAGGAGAATGGAGAAAGTTACACAACACAGAACTGCACGCATTGTATTCTTCACCTAACATAATTAGGAACATTAAATCCAGACGTTTGAGATGGGCAGGGCATGTATCACATATGGGCGAATCTAGAAATGCATATAGAGTGTTAGTTGGGAGGCCGGAGGGAAAAAGACCTTTGGGAAGGCCGAGACGTAGATGGGAGGATAATATTAAAATGGATTTGAGGGAGGTGGGATATGATGATAGAGACTGGATTAATCTTACACAGAATAGGGACCGATGGCGGGCTTATGTGAGGGCGGAAATGAACCTCCGAGTTCCTTAAAAGCCAGTAATAATAATAATAATAATAATAATAATAATAATAATAATAATAATAATAATAATAATTTTATTACTAGGTTAATATAGATGCATAATGGTTTTGTATAAAAGTATATATCTAAGTGAATTTAAAAAAAAATATATTCCTAGCACACTCCTGGAAGGGAAATTCAGCAATATATACAGGGTCATTTGCGAAGAGTTATCTCCACTTACGGGATTTATTTCTGAAGTCATTCTGAGCAAAAACTCATATAAATATGTGTCCTATTCTCATTATATTCAGAGTTACACTAATTTGAAATTTAAAAACTGAGGTGTATACAAACTCACATATAATAATTGCGACAAGTACTACATTGGACAGACAGGCAGATCATTCCAAACACGATACAAAGAACACATTAAAGCTATAACCAGAGGACACAATACATCTACATACGCCGAACACATAACTAATGCTAACCACACATACAATAACATAAATACAGAGATGGAAATCCTACAAATACAACCCAAAACCCAAAAACTCGACACACTAGAACAATATGAAATATACAGACACACTAAAACACACCCTAATCAAATTTTCAACACACAGATCAATTTCAGAACACACTCACTATTTGACTCCACATTACAACACACAAACACACCCCTACAACAGGCAACGATATCAAGATGACGCCAAGATCTAGTAGGCTCTGATGATGGTGTACAATATACACCGAAACAGCTGTAAGCCACACGTGCTTATATAATTAACACTAGTAAGTCTGCCATTTTATCAGTCATTTGTATTCAAGTGTTAAAAGTAGTGTACGCAAGATTCAAGATGGATAAAAAAATCTTTTCTCTTTAGTTTTAACAGTAAAAGAATGTTACAATTAGAGAATGGACTGTTCAGAAGTACGGTAAAGGTTGGTAATATTGTGATACTAATAATATTATAATAGCTTCTTTTTTAGAATTTTTTTTACAATTTTACTGGCGACAAGAAGATCGGTTTTTTGCGTCAACGTATTAAGGGAATGTTCGTGGACAAGTTTCTGCACAAAATCTGTCCTTCTTTTGCTCAGTAAAATTGTAAAAAATCCTCAAAAAGTACTATCATAATATTACAGGGTTGTTTCCGATCTCTGATAACGAATTTGAATGACATCGTGTGCGTCAGGAATCACACGACAGCTGCACTGTGGCGCGAGGTGACAGACCAGTAGTGAGTGATCTCATAGTCAGAGTGCACGGCGACTCTCAGCAGAAATTCCCAAGAAAATCGAGCATTTTTGGGAGGGGTACATTACGCCCCTTTTCAATGCCAAGTACAGTTAAGTGAAAATAAAAGAACCCTGCAATAAACGAGGTTTCGTTATTTCCAACATAGGCATCTTCTGTTTACTTAATAAGATTGGTAAAGCTCGAATGGAATGATCGTTCACCTCTGCTGTGGACGTGAGATCAGCTGTCGTTAGTAGGCTTTGGTCCTTCGTGGGTTGTGGCGCCATGGATTTATTTAATTTTATTTGATAGTGTTGCTTAGTTAATCCCCCCATAGCAATAATTATGATAAGACTTGTCATGAAAATTGCATCCCCCCCCAAAAAAATTACTTTGATACACCACTGACAACACATGATTCTATTTCCGATGTCATGAAAGCATGGGACTTTACCTTTATGTCCCCCCCCCCTCCAAGCGATTTCAGAGCGTATAAAAGGATGCATTTACCTTATGAAAACTACAGTGAATATTACGGCTTTTGTATGTAAAAGTTGTAAATTTGGGGGATTTAGAAACACCGTACAGAACTCAATTTTTATGCAGTTAATTCCCATCCCACTGTAGCGAATGCTTCACAGACTCGCTGTCAGATGTTACAAAAAACATGTCATCATTGGTTTTACAAGAGTCGATATAGTTATCAATATTAAAAACTAGATGGCATTAGCATCGAGGACACGGGCGACCTTTGATCCGAACTCATTCGGTAATAGTTTAATTCCCGGAGGGACAAGGAAGGATTTACAGCGGACACATTGGCGGCCGGGGTCCGATCGTTGGTCCACCAGGCTTTGATTATAACATTCGGGGAGGTACAGTCCGGGCGACACAAATCGTCTTCATCCAAATCACAGATTCTGTTGTCTGGTTTCATTAACCGTTGGAAAAATGATAAAATATTGTGTATCTGCTTTCATTTGTTCATATATTTAATTACGTTATAGCAATGAAACATTTGAAGGCCTTCGAAATTCTACATACGTCCAGCATAAAATGTTTGCAAAAGAAATATATCCATCCGCAAAAGATGAAATAGTTCCTATCATTGTCTTAAATTTTACAGCAAGTAGAGTTTACCTGTAAATTTATTCAGCAAAATTGCACTTGGTATTGAATATTGAACATTCTGATACACACTTTATATGCAGTGAATTTTGTAAGAATTAAAGGAGTTGTGAATTGTGTATCGAGAAACAAGGCCTCCATTTTGAACAAAATCTGTAAAGGAATGTGTAGTCAAAATGTAAATTGAATGTAATTGAATGTAAGGAAGTGTTTGGGGAAAGAAATTTTTCGCTTACTCTGTATAATAAAGGCCTTGAACACTACTAATTTTATCACTTAAAGAAGAAAAAGAAGAATTGATAAGCCAGACAGTTCAGGAAGTCCTTCGATCTGTCCAAAAATTACAGTATCAATAAATATTGTGTACCTAGTACTTTCATTCGTTCAGATTTAATTACGTTGTAACAATAAAACATTTGATGGCCTTCGAAATTCTACATACGCCCAGCTTATAAATGTTTGCAAAAGAAATGTTTCCATCCGCAAAAAATGAAATAGTTCCCAACATTTTCGTAAATTTTACAGCATGTAGAGTTTTCCTGTGAATTTATTCAGCAAAATTGCACTTGGTATTGAATATTGAACATTCTGATACACACTTTATTTGGAGTGAATTTTGTAAGAATTAAAGGAGTTGTGAATATCGAGAATTTGAGGGAGGTGGGATATGATGATGGAGAATGGATTAATCTATCTCAGGATAGGAACCAATAGCGGGCTTATGTGAGGGCGGCAATGAACTTCCGGGTTCCTTAAGAGCTAGTAAGTGAGTAAGTAAGTGAATTTCGAGAAACAAGGCCTCCATTTTGAACATAATCTTTAAAAGAATGTGTAGTCAAATATAAATTGAATATAATTAAATGTAAGGAAGTGTTTGGGGAAAGCAATTTTTCGCTTACTCTGTATAATAAAGGCCTTGACAGTACTAATTTTATCACTTAAAGAAGAAAAAGAAGAATTGATAAATTCAATTTAACGAAGCGAGATAGTTCAGAAAGTCTTTTAATCTGTTCAAAAATTAATGTATTAATAAATATTGTGTACCTACTTTTATTTGTTCAGATTTAATTACGTTGTAACAATAAAACATTTGATGACCTTCGGAATTCTACATACGCCCAGCTTATAAATATTTGCAAAAGAAATGTTTCCACCCGCAAAAAATGAAATAGTTCCTATTATTTTCGTAAATTTTACAGCATGTAGAGTTTTCCTGCGAATTTATTCAGCACCATTGCACTAACTTAGTATTCAATATTGAACATTCTGATACACACTTTATATGCAATGAATCTTTTAAGAATTAAGGCAGTTCATATTATTTATCTTTTTATTCTAGAAATTCTTGCGATAGAAGAATGTATCGCCAAATGTTATGACTTGTAAACACTTCATCATATCATAGCAAAGCTAAAAGACATTTGGCCAGTTTGTCCAAGTGAGGTTTAATTTTGCTTAACGAATGTTAAATTAACAGTCTGTTTATTTTTAACGCTTTGTTAATGTATTTTCCATTTGTTCAACATAATTTTGTTTAAGATAACGAACACTTAACTATAACGTCTGTTAGCACTATTTTAACTACTCAACAGCAGTTGGTAATGATTCTACACATGTAAGACAATTTTTGATTGTCTAAAATTAATCTTTAAATTCCTTATTATAGAGTGAGTCATGAAACTTGCATAAAATGACAACCTGTTATAGTAGGCCACGCTCCATAAACAAACAGTTGACAAATGAAAGTTGTAGGTGGCGTGCTGAATAATAATTACAAAGTAAGGTTATATTTCCTCATTGCTATTATGGATACGAAATACGAAAGAAATAAAACAACACTGATGTATTTAAACAGTCCAAAGTATTTTTTAAATGTTATATTACCAGTGATATGCCAAACATTCCCTACAGAGAGACAGAAAATATTAATTTCGCAACTTCTGTTCGAACAGCTGTGTAGACATCGGCCATATTTAACTAACTGTTAAACGAGTTAACTGCCCGAAATCCTACATTTAAAATTAACAAACTGTTAACAATCTGTTAAACCAAACTGGTGTTGGAAACATACAATTTTATTAATTAATAAACTGTTTAGAGTTTAACAGTCTTTAAATTTTCTAACAATACTTGGAAAAACCGGCCAATTATCTTTAAGGATCATAATGAAGATTATGCAGTGCTATGTGAATGTATACGTGGAGATGGACCGAATTACTAAATTTAATTACTGACTTCAGATAGCTACTTTATTTCCATTATGACAGAGTTCATTTAATCATTTTAATCCCATTTTCATGACATCTCGTTGGTCCACTAGACTATGGTATCAGGTTCAGTTTTCAGTCAGCTAGGTTCTCGATTCTCTTTCCCAGAATTTCTGGCCTTGTCGTAAATTTCGATTTATGATGTTAATCTGGATTTATTTTTCTCCTTCACTCTCACAGCTGAGAGGGAATTTGAATATCAAACTCCACCCTCTACTCCTCACCACTCCCTCCTCCCTCGCATTCTGCTGAATCCCCAGTTTCTAACGATCTGCCTTCGATCACTGTACCCACTCAGTCTGCCAGCAGAACTTACTTCATTCAAAGTATTTTATATCTGAAAACACCGATCACAAATAAATTCATCTCTACAAAGTGCACGGCTAGGACAGCTCTCCACGCCGGAGATTCGGGTTCATGTATCATTAGGGGTATATGCAAGGAGGCGAGTTACTTGACTTTAAAAATATTATATATTAAGATTTCAGTATTTCTATATCTATAATAGTTTTTCCTTCTCTAATTTTTCACTTCAGAGTAACAAAATCTACATCGACACAAGGCATAGTCCTCCTACCCCTCCTTCAATATATTCATCATGTAATAACCCTGAAGATGAGGAAGATGAACATCCTCGAAACGTCGGTGGATCACCAACTTATGACCTGGCTGGAAGCCCGAGAAAATTTCGAATTCATCATGTAAGTTTCATTTTTCATCCTTGGTGAGTTCCACGTTCCATTATTGCAGAGGTCTCCAAAGAGCGTATCGTCATTCGTGCTCTCGATGCTGCCCGCCGAACACAGTGTGCTGTAAGGCTAGAGAAGGGGAAGAGACTCGTACCTCAACAGATGGGAGCGATTAGTGGGGGCTCGCGGCAACGGTCTGCTTATGTTTACAAATAATAACATCAAAAGAATAAGAAATATCATACGTTTGTATATTATTTTGACATACTATGAAACTGGAGCCCCGTCTGTTGCTATAGACACAAGCCATTGTAAATTTAGTCTCTTCTGTTCTATGGTGCCTTTAGTGCCTGGAAAAGATCTTCTCCAGTTGTATTTTGTAATCACATCTAGAAGACATTCATACACAGTAAAATGTTCATTAACTCCTCGGATGAAAGTGGCTAAGTGAGCTTTGTCATTTCTATCTGTGCTTTCGTCCAATGCAAGTGAGTAAGCTACAAACTGGTTAATTGTGGTTTCGACTTCAGATTCAATTACATTTGCAATCTATAAATTCCTTCCCTGAACTCTAATTGGAAACAATTTAATTTTCTTGAACTTTGACTTTGTTCTGGACACAGTATCTTAGTAACGTCCTGTATGCACGATTTTACAAGTGATGCTTCTGTAAAGGGCTTCATTGATTTTCCAATATTCCAAGCTAGAACATAGCTAGCAAGAAGCTTTTTTTGTTTAAGACTGAGGACACGTGGGTGATTTGTGTTTGTATTTTCTTGTTTTATATTTATCAAAATATTTGTAGGCCTACGCATTTCACCTAAAATTAAACGAAAAACTATATGTTTGTCATGCGGAACTGAGTGTAAACGTATTGTAATATACTGATTATTATGTATAACCAACAATTCCTACAGATAGCCCCAAAATAAATTATTTTCACATGTCCAGCATGTCTGTAATTGTATGATATTCTTTGTGAAGAGTCGAGTATTGTCTCGCATGTTGAGTTTTTAACACACCCTTAAGAATTTTAGAACAAATTAAGCATTTCACATTCTCCCCACTAACACAAAAAAATTTCTCTTCCTATTCATTCTTGAATGTACTACGTCCATGATTAGAAGACACTGTGAAACTGTGAAACACTCCGACCAACACAATGATAATGGCAGTCCGCCACTGCTCTTCGTTTGCGCATACAGTACAGGTGGGGATGGGTGAGGCGGAACGCGCTCATTACGTACTGGCTTCGGTTCCATTCAGGGGCTTACTCGCGAGTACGCTTTTGGAGACGTCTGCATTATTGTTTACACACTTTTACTTTTTGGTGGGAAAAACCTGGTATGATGCATATAATAATTCAAATAATGGACTTAAATTAATAAAAAAAATGGTTTGACACAAATATTCTATAAACGAAAATAAAACCATAATTATTCCATTTTCATTATCTGAAAAATGTAACAAAACTCCTACATCTATTTTAAGTATTAAATTACATAATTCTGATTGTTGTCTTATACAGTGTAAATGTCCGATTATTAAGGAGTCCTCTGAAGTTAAGTATTTAGGCATAATTTTCGACAGTCATTTAAAATGGAACCAACACATTAATTACCTTTGTAATAAATTACGTAAAATAATACATTATTTTGTTTTGTTGAAAAAAATTATTTGTCAGTACGTTTACCACACACACTGTACTTAACTTTATTTCAGTAGATAATTATGTATGGATTTATAGGATGGGGTAGCTTATTTAAAACCAATTTTAATCCACTTTATTTATTACAGAAGAAAATAATTAAAATATGTCTTCATAAACCTATTGATTTTCCATTCAAAAATTGTTTTTAGACTTTAATGTTCTTAAAATAAGACAAATTTATTATATTGTAGGCCTATTAATAAAATTCATATATAAAAATCGAAATAATTTTGAATTGTATTCTCATAGTCATGAAACAAAATGTATGAATTCTTTAAGATTGTTTGAACCAAAATGCTACATGCTACAGTATTAAACCATAGTAGTAATTTAGGCCCAAGAATATATAGCAAATTTATATTTAAATGTCCTAATCTTGTGAATTCTAATAGTTCTAGTAATAAATTTTAAAAGTTATATACGGATTTTATAAAAATTGAAAAACTGTGAAATTTAAATTTATATATTCTTATTGTGTACTAGACAAATTATATTATATACTTCTTAATTTCAATTCAGGAATCCGCCCCTGAGCATGAGTTCTACTCTTTCAGGGACGAGCTAAAGATTTCCTGTTTATATTATATTTTATGTTACAATTATTAGCAAAATAAATAAATAAAAATTACATACAGGGCTTTCACTTCAAAACTTCCCAGTCTAAATAACTAATTATTTAAATTGAATTCAATTTAAACAAAAAACACGTCAATTTAGATATTGAGGGGAAAGTCTGAACTAGGCTTAATTGCATTTTAGATTTCACCCCCCCCACCCGTAGCCATCTCCCTTTATAAATTTCATATGGCACCTCTACATTTTTATAATTAAACTAGCCGTACCCGTGCGCTCCGCTGCACCCTTTAGAAATAAGTATAAAGTAATTACATAATTAAAATACGACATTTGATCCAGGGAACATTCGTGTTTGATAGAAGGATAAATCGTTTATTATGTTACTTAATTTAAATTGTATTTGCATAATTAATGTGCGATCATTTTGATCCAGAGACCACTCATTTGGTCATAAAAATTATTTTAGGAAATACAGGAAACGAATGTACAGAATAGCCTATCAAGTTTTCTGTGCATAAGAAGCTATTTTAATCTTACCTGTCCTCGATTCACTCAGAAGTTACTGTAATAACATTATAGCATTATGTCCATCTAGAGAAACTACACTTTCCAATGGTGAATTAATAATTAATTATACAAATCGGTTAATTTAGCTTCCGATATTACTTCATACAAACACAGAAACATTATCTGTAGGCTATCTTTCATAGCTTTCTATTGTTGCTGTCCAAGGCCCCTAATAGACGAAGTCATTTGTTTTTTAATTCATTACACGGCCTTAGATGGCAGTTATTTTAATTTTAAAACTCATTTATCTCATTAAATATTAGTCCTATCAAAATTTTTCATGGAATAAAACTTATCGCAAATTATATTTAAAGGAACTTCTGTTATGTAAAATTTCTCACAAAAAGCAATAATAAGCGAGATATTTCGGTTTATTTAATTCAGGCCCCCTTATAACCCCCCTTTTAAATAATGTATTTTGAATGCCATATAGCCTAAAATCTAAGTTACAACGAACTTAATTTATATTCCAATTGTCAACGAAATCGGTTTGGCCATTATCGCGTGAAAAGGTAACAAACATACAGACAGACAGACAGACATACAAACAAAAATTTCAAAAAAGCGATTTTCGGATTCAGGGTGGTTAATTATATATGTTAGGACCAATTATTTTTGGAAAATCGAAAATTACCAGAAAAATTTCGGCTACAGATTTATTATTAGTATAGATATGAAAGAGCATTCAATTGTTTATACACCTCATTCATTTATTTCACAGCTTTGGTCTTATATCGTTGCCTGGCAACGTCGAGTGTTGTTACTGTTGATTAGAGATACCATTGAACATTTCTTGTAATAGTCGTGGTGCATTAAACAGATTGGGAATGTCAGGACAGTTACAGCATTAGAGTACGTTAATTATTATCAAATAAAACAGAAACCAAAGGAATGTCAGCAGAAAGAAGACAGTTATTGCGTCAAAAATTATGATTATTCGACAATTTCAAGAGTGGATTAATAATTTTGAGATTAAACAAGTGGGAAATTTGTTTAAATATATAAAACTGGGCACGAGAATTTTACTTGAAGCAAGTACAGAGATAGGTTTGGAAGTAAATCCCGAAAAGACAAAGTATATGATTATGTCTCCTGACGAGAACATAGTACGAAAGGGAAATATAAAAATTGGAAATTTATTGTTTGAAGAGATGGGAAAATTCAAATATCTTGGAGCAACAGTAACAAAAATATAAATGACACTCGGGAGGAAATTAAACGCAGAATAAATATGGGAAATGCCTGCTATTATTCTGTCAAGAAGTTTTTGTCATCCAGTCTGCTGTCAAAAAATCTGGAAGTTAGAATTTATAAAACAGTTATATTACCGGTTGTTCTGTATGGTTGTAAAACTGGACTCTCACTTTGAGAGAGGAACAGAGTTTAAGAGTGTTCGAGAATAATGTGCTTAGAAAAATATTTGGGGCTAAGAGGGATGAAGTTACAGGAGAATGGAGAAAGTTACGCAACGCAGAACTTCACGCATTGTATTCTTCACCTAACATAATTAGGAACATTAAATCCAGACGTTTGAGATGGGCAGGGCATGTAGCACGTATGGGCGAATCCAGGAATGTATATAGAGTGTTAGTTGGGAGGCTGGAGGGAAAAGTATCTTTGTGAAGGCCGAGACGTGGATGGGAGGATAATATTAAAATGTATTTGAGAGACTGGATTAATCTTGCTGAAGATAGGGACCGATGGCGGGCTTATATGAGAGCGGCAATGAACCTCCGGGTTCTCTAAAAGCATTTGTATGTAAGTATATATAAAACTGGTGTAATATTCTTGAAGTCATCGGCCAGAAGTTTGGAGAGCTCGCAGTTTCTTGATAATAATGCCATAAAAAGTCTGTCCTCGCCTTTTTTTTAGCGTTTTTAACTAACAGTTGACTTAACAGGCTTCCAGGCTAAATAAATATAACGGACACTTCTGTATATAAATCTTCATCCATTCCGTGCCGGGAATCGAATCAGAAAGCCGCACAATAGAGGACAGCCACATCCTTGTAGCTGAGTGCAGTCCTCATTAAATTTTCCTACAGAGTAACGAAGCTTGTCAGCTTATAGGGACAAACAAATGAATTAATGTTCAGAAATTTCGTTTGCGTTGTGAAGCAACTTCGTCAGATAGTTGGGTACGAGTCTGTGCACAGAGAACATAAATCAACCGCAATTTGAAGTGTTTGGCGTGTAGCAAACCTTTGTTGTATAAGAGGGCTGTTATGTTCTACAAACTTTTAAGTGATGTTTCCTTTATTATGCACACTATCTGACACCACTTCCACCCTTCAAAGTGAATATAAATAGGGTACTTTGTAGCAACATGTCTTGATGTCTCACCATTACCGCAGGTTTCACATATACTTTAAATTCTATGAGAAACTGCTGTTTGGTTCATATACAGGGTTAACACTAAAACCCGGATGTTTGACAAGATGCCTTTTTTACTGGGTAGAAATAAATCATTATTTACATAGATATAAATGTGATTTGGGGTAAATCAAAGTGATAGGGCCAATTTTTAGTTTGCCTATTTTGCTTTTTAAGGTACTTCTTACTAATAAATGTTTTTTTTTTTTTGTCATTTTGAAGCAATATTTCTTGTTTATTTGCGATTTTCTAATTAATTGTAATGTAATGTGTATGAAATTTAAATATTTGAAACAATGTCTGTCTTTACTAACAATAGTAAATAAAAATAATTTATTTCGGTGCTTAATCTGTTAATAATCGTGCTTTAAGGGATTAGGTACAGCTTACAGCACTAAATTTTTGGAAATATTCAACATTTTTTCTTCCGTTACTGTATCTTGTACAATAATGAAAAAAAAATTGGTATGTGTAAAACATTGTCCTGCTATATGAAAAAAATATATATATATATTTTTACGATTTGAAAAATTATTTATATATATATATTTTTTTTTTTACAAATTCAAAATGGTGGCAGTTCACTGTGTAGTGCTGAAGCTTTTCCCTCATAACTCATAAACTTGTTAACTTTTTCATGTTCTCTCTCTTTTATTTCATTGCTGAAACTCATGTTTACAATTTCATGCTCTTTCAATTACATTCCTTAATATATATTTTTTTTATTTTGTGTCAGACCATTTTTTAAAATGAATTTATTTTTTATCATACAATCCATCAAAGGCAGAGAAGTGATCTTGCATCACATTGTAGATATAACATGCATCCAGGGGCGTATACTGGTTAAAGGGTTTGGGCTACCGCTGACCCTATTATTACACAAAATATATCTAACAATTACTTTAATTTTAATTACTATGGTAAAACTAATAATACAAAATTATTACATTATGTTATATTATAAACTTTTTCTTTTGTAATTTCCTTGGGCTACCGCCGATAGCCCCGTTAGCCTTCAAAATACGCCCCTGATTAAATACACACAAAAAATTTCATCACAGAATGTTAGATAGTTTTTGAGTTGTGTGGGAAAAGCTTCATTACTGCACAGTGAAATGAATTTTGAAAAAATAATGTTAATAATTTTTTAAATCGTAAAAATATTTTATATAGCAGAAGGACAGTGTTTTACACATACAAATTTCATTATTGTACAAGATACAGTAATGGAGGAAAAATGTTGAATATTTCCAAAATTTTAACCCCTTAATACTATTGGTGTAATATGAATAATGATCGACAATCCACAGTTACAAATATAATATTGTCATGTCTTCACGATACTAACAATCAGCTTTATAATTTTAAATATTAAGCTCGTTCTCATAGAAGTTGCCACGTAGCATTTTCAATTGTTTGCTTTCAAATTTTCAAATCTTACCGTTACAATTTTGTGCTACACGTGTTTATTATTGTAGGAGAAAGAAATTTGAGTGAGGAACAGTCAGCTATTGTCGGGTGACGGAAGGTATAAGATCGGTTAGCTAGAATGCCTAAATTCAGTAAACCATTGCAAAGTAAACTTCATGCTTACGTTAGTGAATTTGGTGCCCATGTGTTTTCAACCGATGGAACAGTTTTGTTATTTAAGGTTTCTGAAAAGACAGTCACGAAAAAAAGTGTCACCTACGAAGTAAATATGTGAGTTATGTTGATATAATTTAAATTTATTACTAAAATATATTATGCTTTTTAAAATTTATAATGTTTTTTTTTTCAAAGATTATTGCGCCTTTTTTTTACGTTTTTATTGCCTTTTTTGCCTAAACATGCGGGTTCTAGTTATTATTAAATAAATACACACCTTCAGTGTTGTATAAAACAAAAATTACCTGTAATATCGACATGCATTTTGTGTTGTTAGGTTGAGGAACTGTAGAAGTTTCCATAAGACACGCTGTTGGTACTACTGCGCTGATTGTTGTGTTGGTACAAGCATAATAGCTAAGATGGCTGTCTGTGATATCTAGATGCATTTTATGCTGTTAGGATGCCTTTTGAAACTGGAAGATTACAAAGAAGTGTTTATATTTGGGAGACGATGTCATTTAAAATCCCAAAGCCTATTTCGTTTATATGACGTCATTCCATTTTCGAACAATGAAGTGTAATGACATTTTGAATTCCAACCAATCACAGTCAGACTTTGCGATAATTTTTCCAGCTAGATTTATCGCTATCAATTTATCGCATGGTCGTTCTTTTGTTTAGTCGTTGTCGCCAACTGTTTCCCCGTAATTTGATGATCATGAATACATTAAGTTGCAACTACATGGTTAAACTTTTCTTTCAACTTTAAAGCAATGAATGCAAGATTGATATTTAATATTAATTAATATATTTACGCAGTGAAGACGACGTTCAAAACGGCGCACCATGTAGACACAAAATCTTCATGCATCTTAATTGAACGTACCTTTTAAACTTGATTCTTTCAATATTCTTCCCAGATTGCACTCATACGCGATTGGAATATTGAACTGTGTAGATGCAGCTTTCGTTCCGTTACACACTACAGCAAGAATGCGTTTGTCGAGCTATAAAAAATGCTTTCGTGTAGCACTGATTGTAAGTAACGGCCGAAACAAGGCACAGCTGACATTGGTCCTGCTTCCACAGGTAGGCCTAACGTAACCTATAAAATTGTAGCCTATAACATTTGTATTGAAATTAAACAATTAATAGTCGTTCAAATTTATGTAACGTCATCGCATATCAAACCCATTGTCCTTGCATAGTAATAATAAGGTCATTTCATCAAACTGCCTTCCGTATGGCGTAACAAAATTCGTGTTTTAATTAGGCCTATCTATACAGAGATGGCTTCACTGTTTAGCAACATTATGTCTCGCTGTGAATACATAAGCATTAGTATATAGCTGTCCCCACTGTTACTGTTAAATTAAATTATAATTTCAGCAGATAATGAAAATGTATTTGTTATAATAATAAGAGAAAAGTGCAGTACATGTAATTAACATTGTTAAACCTGTATTTCGCTTTTCGCAATTGGCATTACTGAATAATAACATCGAATTTCTTTATTGCAATAATTGATATTCATCTACGAGTATTTCAACTTCACAATGTCTGAATAGGTTAAGTATTCGTTAATATACAATTATTAACATTTTGTGATCGAATTTTAGGGATATATTATTTAAATTTTTATTTTATTTACGAAATAGTCCTAATAAATGTCACTCGAGATCTTTGATTTCCCAGATAAATCGGCAGATCTCAGACCTCTCGTGACATCACTACAGATAATTCATCCCAGCATCCTGCGGTCTCAGCTACAGAAATTATTCATAAATTCAGTATAGACGAGAAAACTGTGAAAAAAATTTGCATAAAGCCATAAAAAAATAAGGATTTTATAGCCCTATAAACTCGTCATCCTCGTCCACGATTCATTGGACCTGTCATTTACTATTTATATGAAGATATTTGAAGTTGAGATCCTGTTGAAGATAATTTCAGCTCACTTGGCAAACAATGTCTAACATATCTGACTTCTGACACGTTGTTATTTCTGTATGAAAGAGAGTAAGAAATGCATCGCTGGGAGGCACAGTAATGCCATCTGGACGGGAAACGTTCCACAGTAAGACAGTCTTATCTCCAACAAAGAGTATCTACTTTTCGTACTTCAACTGTTCTCAAACTATGAGCAATTTTATAATGTGAACTACTACAAACTATCTCTTCTGCTCTATTGATATTCAATTTGAAAAGTAAATAGTGGAATCAGATAGGAAGAATAAAAACAAAAGAAGCGCTTGAAAGTTTCTTTGAATCAATAGATTACAAAAAGTTCCTACATAACACTGTTTGGGAAATGATCAAATCAGTACATTGGATATTTTGCATGGGACATTTTCCTTTGCGTTTCTGTCAAGTTTGTATTGTTAGTCTCACACATGAAAGCATTTTATTTTATTTTATATTTATTTTAACTTTTTCGCTCGTGCACCAATGGAACGCAAGAATCTAGTGAGTTTAACCAATCAAAGCCAACTATCAACTGCAATCTTGTCGAACATGATGTGCTTCTGTTTAATATCTTGTCGTACCTGATGTTCAAATGTTACAGTTATTTTCGTTATGTCCGTAACAATACAGTGGGCCGTGATATTGCGTGATGGCCGTGCTAGCAAATGTAAGCATTAAATATCTTAATTATTTATAATATAATCTGTTTCTGTATGTTACAAATTATTTATTAATATATTCACGAAATAGTCTTATTCAGATATCACAGGAGTTCTCATCTTGTCGATAATTCACTAAATGAAAGTACCTAGTTCAAAATAAAATGTTATAACCTCAAATATCTATTTAATTTTGCTGTTTCACTGATCATAATTTCTACAGCTATTGTCAAATGTTTATCCACGAATTTCATATTTCAGGAGGCCGAGACCATGCGGCCAATGAAATATATTAAGTTAGCAACTAAAATATCTTAGGGCCGTATTCATAAACGAGACTTTGGATGAAGACTTCCCAAAGTCTACTTTCGTAGTAAAGTTTAACTTTGTTAAAGGTCCTATTCATAGACAGTACTTCTGAAACTTTGACTTTGGTAAGTCGAGATGTGACGATGTTGTTCTAATGTTGGCAATCAAAATCACTGCCTTGTAAACGAATTAAATTAATAGATAGTTGAAATAGAGTAGGCATTGCCACAATCAGAGACTTCTTTTGAGACACAAATCAATGAAACAATTGAACATCGGTACATGTTAAGCGATTGTTAGCCGTTCTTGCAGCTTGAGATAAGAATGATTATTCGTGGGCTTAATGTGAAACTAACGTAAGTAAAAAAAATTGACATTTTTAGATCTTTGCACCAATAGATAATTCGTTCTTCTACTTGGTCACAAAAATCGTAACTCAGTTAGAACAGTCTTGTATATAACACAATTCGTAACTACAAAACATGATGGTAGAGTTCATATGAAATAGTATTGCCTGTTAAGAATTTTGTTGTGAATAAAACATCGATTGTACTTACATTAGTTTCACATTAATCCCTCAAATTATTTCACTGTAAAATAATTTTATTCTGAAGATATAGACGGTAAGAGATACCAGCAATGACAGACTATGAAAGAGACATATCCTGCTGTCAGTTGGCAGTGTTACTCTCTGTATTTCTGCAGAAAGTACTTAAAAATTGCCTGAAATCAATATGCAGAAAACAGTATTATGACGACCGCAGGATTATAAATTAACTGCATATCCAACTGTATAACCGGTCCTTTATAGAATTATTAAATACCGTACTCAAAATCATTATTAAGCTATCAATCCTTACCTACAGCGTAACATCGCGATTAAATAAATTGTAGGGGAAGGTTGCCTATATTGGACCAGTTTTTTGTTTTTTAATCCCATGTCTTTAATAATGATTAAATTAAATTAAAATATGTTCTAGTACATTCTACATTCTATGTACTTTCATCCTATAGTGTTATATTTTAAATTATACAACTCCTAATAAATATAAAAAAGTAAAACTAAAATCATTGAAACGGTCCAAATTGGGAAACCGGTTGCCTAATTTAGACTCATAGTGTCTCAATTTGGACCTCACAAAAATACATTACTAATAGTAAACAAATAAGTAGAAGAAGGGTATTTATTATAAATATCTTTAATTCACCTAATTTTACGTTAAAAATGTATCAGATATTAATATTTGGTGAAAGAAGTTACACAATTCTCTGAACTTTGATGAAAAATTAAAGAAAAACAAGATAAATTAATTACAGAAACACTATTGCATTCAAGCCGATTGTTACACTCAGAATATTTCTCTTTCCTCTGAATTAGTTTTATATTAGTTGCTTGTCTCGGTTACATAGCCTATTTCAAAATTACAGGAAGACTCATAGAAAAGTGAAAAAGAAAAAAAAATGCAAAAATGTTACATAGAATTGGAAAGTCCCTGTTTGGCTAGGAAACTCCTGTGATTAAGGAAACGTAGACATAAAAAATAAAAAGGTGACATGATTTCCTCTTGCGTTTGAAAGTTACCAGTCGCAGTATAAGGAACCCCGCCGCATTGACAACACAGACTACTGTCGTGTTTACACCCCTTTCACCACTTACGGCTCCAACTTGGTGTTTCTCTTTCTGAGCTATAACTTTCTGTTGTCTCTTTTGCACCGTTGTATATCCAGATTCGTCAACGTTGAACACAGTATTTGCTGTGATACCATTCTCATCGACAGTTTTTTTTTCAGCAGGTCGGAAAACTGGATAACACTGTCCCTAGGGCACTCCATATACGCGAGCACGCTCGTTGAGTCCATAGTCACCACTTCTTTATGCTGCTACCGCCATCTTCAAAGTATAATTTCATTTCTGGTAGGTTCCCCTTTTTGATATCTTGGAAACATAAAGACACAGAATCCCCCAATATATTACTTTTTCTTAACGTTGACCATAACATAATGCTTTATATTCATGTTGAAAAAAAAATACTAACAGTTTTCTAAATTGGACCAGTCCAATTCAGGCAACGCGTAGAGGTCCAACCTAGGCAACTTGTTCACGTATGCAAACAGAGGACACTAAACTTACTAGGCACTTGGTCAGTAATTGAGACTCGTTCAGACATGGTTTCTTGTAAATAGTTCTTTTAATCTACCACAAAATATCTCAATATCCGGTAATTTCATCACTATAGAATTTTGTTATTGTAGGTTTAATTTGAAATTCAGTAAATACAAAAATATTCTTTGTTCTTAAATTCTATGATAAAATGTCTAGCTTTCATTAATCAGGTATTCTTGTCGTACTTTAATTTTTATTGTAATTGTAATTGTAAATTTAATATTAATTGTAACCTTATTGTTCATGTTATAGTTGTAATCCCCTGGTAGAGGGGCAGAGAAGGCCTGACGGCCTTATCTCTACAAGGTTAAATAAATAAATCTAATCTAATCTAATCTAAACAAACACATGAAATTAAAAACTAGTTTTAAAACACGCAGATAGTAGCTAATGAAAAATACTTGTAACGTATAGTATAGAAATTGTTATCACTTACTCCTACTGTATACAGAAGCTTAAGATCCGTAGCGTAAAAATTGTAAGCGAAAACACCAAAACACGTTAACGGCAATCCTATTCGCTAAGATGGCTGCAGCTCACTGAACTTCAAGATGAGTACCTTAGGCAGCGTCAGCAAGCAGTGGTGCCATCTGAAATGTTTGAAATACTTCTATATTTGGAAATACAACTGCGGTCCAATTTAGGCAACGGTCCAAATTCGGCAACTCTCCCCTATTATTTATTGGTGGAACAGATAATCCTTTTTGATTATTCGAGGATATGTAATACTGTCTGTCTATCAAATCTGTGCCTTGATTTGAATTTATAATCTATAATAATACGCTAAGGAACATGAGAAGCTTTAATAATCTTCTGAACGTCCTTAATATTCTCGGAAAATTCAACAATTTTCCAAATATCAGCCATTTTCCTTATGTCCACGAACGAAAGTCAAAGTCAAAGTCTAGATTTTCGGCGACTTCGAAGTAAAGTCACCATTGAAGTTTACTTTCGTCAAAGTGTCGAATGTGAATAGGAAAATGGCGACTTTGTACTTTCCAAAGTCAACTTTGGTCCAAAGTCTCGTCTATGAATACGATCCTTATTTAATAGTAATATAATTATATTATATTTTTATTTATTTATTTGCGAAATATGTAACGGAAGTGATCATCCTTTTGGATAATTCACTGGTGCTATTATTATTATCATTATTATTATTATTATTATTATTATTATTATTAGTTAAGTAGCAAAATTTATTTATTTATTTATTTGCGAAATAGTCTTACTTAAATATAACGGTAGTGATCATCCTTTTGGATAATTCACTGGTGCTATTATTATTATTATTATTATTATTATTATTATTGTTATTATTATTATTATTATTATTATTAGTTAAGTAGCAAAATTTATTTATTTATTTATTTGCGAAATAGTCTTACTTAAATATAACGGTAGTGATCATCCTTTTGGATAATTCACTGGTGCTATTATTATTATTATTGTTATTATTATTAACTTATTATTATTATTATTATTATTATTATTATTATCATTATTAGTTAAGTAGCAAAATTTATTTATTTATTTATTTGCGAAATAGTCTTACTTAAATATAACGGAAGTGATCATCCTTTTGGATAATTCACTGATGCTATTATTATTATTATTATTATTATTATTATTATTATTATTATTAGTATTATTATTAGTTAAGTAGCAAAAATGAACACATGATCTTAATTTTTTATGTTAATGACCTACCACAATTCATTCTTATATCATTTGAATCAAGATGAACGAATTTCTGTGACATACTGTATAATTACCAATTACTTCAAACGGTAGGTTTTTGGTGAACCCTGTAACGTAAGTACTATTTTTAGATACAATAAAATACGCTAGTTATGAGAGTGTTCCAAACGTTATGGGACACCCTGTATATCGTGTTGTAAAACTGAAGAATAACTTCTGGTAAGGCATCCAGCATATTAGTTTTTCTATCTTCCTTTCCTCCATGATTGAGTCGTTATATAACTCATCTCCTGGGGCTCGAACCCTGCCCTGTGTTCGGAGCGGATTAAGAGAATAGCTGTGCAGTAAACCGCGGAAAACGGTGCCCGATGAAGCGTGTCGGATGTCTTCATAAGCAACAGGAAGTCAATTACAAGGTCCATTAGCTGGCCTGCCATCTGTCGGCGTCCGTCAGATTGATTTCACTCCATCCATAACTTTTAAAGCGCATTCCGCTACGCGTGTAGCTGCACCCGGTAATGAAGCCCCGTCCGCGCTAATGGTGGTTCTTAAAACAGTCGTCGGCTGCAACTGAAATACGTTCAAACATTTCTGTGGCTTGAAAATGTTGACAATGCTTTTAATATGTTCGGTTTAATATGTACTAAAGTCAGTCCAAGTGAAGACTAAGCACATGCACGTTGCCTTGGCAACTCAGATGTGGGCCTTGGAGGCATCACACGTTTCTGACTATTTCATTAGATTCAGGATATCTAGGTATAGAGCGAAAAAAAATAGTACATTATGCAACGAGCCTATAATGAAGGTAATTAAGAAGTGAGTATGGATATTTATGAAACGAGCGCAAGGGAGTTTCATAATTTTCATACGAGCTTCTTAATTACCATTATAGGCGAGTTTCATACGACTTTTTAAGCTCGACCATATTTCTAACTTGATATTATTAATTTTCTTTGTATCTGACCTGGAGCAATGTCCCGTATGTTGTGAGATGTGCGCAGACGCGAAAGTATTGATTTTTTCCGAGGAACAGATGTCCACATTGACCTTGCTAGGCCATAAGAACCTACAGAGATAACATTGAAATAAAATTAGACATTGAAAAACGAGATGACAAATTGAATTTATTTGAATATTATTTACAATTAACGCTAATTATTATAGTAAAAGAACATAACCTTCTGCGACAGTATTGGATTTCCAGCCTCCGTGACTTTTCGCTAATTCTCTTTCGATTGCATATCCGAGAATAATCGATACTTGCGGTTTTATAACGGTAGAAAGCTGACCTGTCATTGGCTGAACAGTTGTAACCTGAGTCGTCATTGGCTGAAAGACCTGACCTTTAATGAGTAGGTGTAATTTAATGACATGCATTAAAGGTCTGCTACCAGGTGTATAATTACTACATTTCGGCATGGTCGAGCATAAAATAATTTATAAGTTAGAAGCTGTCCTCGAGATTCTGTTTCAGTCATATCTATTGAGGATAAAGGAATTATAATATATGTAACATTATAAATGTATTAATGCATAATTGTATAGCCAAGCAGTCGATCGCGATGTAACAATATTTCTGATAATTATTAATCAAAAATCACTTTTCAACCTTAAACATATTCATTGATATTCTTTAGATTGTTAGTTACAATACGTATGTTAAAATGACACATTATTGTATGAGTGTGTGTAGTTGCGAAAGGGGGCCGCAGGTCGAATGTAACAAATCTGCGAACAAAATAAAATTATTTTTAATATATGTGCCTCAAACACTTTTATAGATGGCCGTTCAGTATTTAATTACTTATCTATCTATCTATCTATCTATCTATCTATCTATCTATCTATCTATCTATCTATCTATCTATCTATCTATCTATCTATCTATCTATCTATCTATCTATCTATCTATCTATCTATCTATCTATCTATCTATCTATCTATCTATCTATCTATCTATCTATCTATCTATCTATCTATCTAATCTATCTATCTATCTATCTATCTATCTATCTATCTATCTATCTATCTATCTATCTATCTATCTATCTATCTATCTATCTATCTATCTATCTATCTATCTATCTATCTATCTATCTATCTATCTATCTATCTATCTATCTATCTATCTATCTATCTATCTATCTATCTATCTATCTATCTATCTATCTATCTATCTATCTATCTATCTATCTATCTATCTATCTATCTATCTATCTATCTATCTATCTATCTATCTATCTTATCTATCTATCTATTTATTTATTTTGCTAATAATCGTAACATAAAATATAATATATACAGAAAAACTTTAGCTCACCTCTGAAAGAACAGAACTCGTGCTCAGGGGCGGATTTCTGAATTGAAATTAAGAAGTATATAATAAACTTTGTCTTATTTCTACTACGCAATAAGAATATTTAAATTTACAATTTTTCAATTTTTATAAAATACATACATAACTTTTTAAATTTAATACTGGAACTATTAGAATTGACAAGATTAAGATATTTAAATATAAATTTGTTATACATTCTTGGGACTAAATTACTACTATGATTAAATACTATAGCAGTGTTGCATATTGGTTCAAACGTTTATTTTAGAATGTTATATTTTTAAGAATGCGATAATAAATTATATACAGGGACATCATTTTATTTTTACTAACATTTTTAATATTAACCTGTCTATACCTTTAGAGAACCGGAAACACCGCTTGCTCCCCCCTCCAAGACTGGAGTTCGATGATACTGGCGTAAAACACAAATCACTCTACTAGGTATAGGATGGAAGAAAAGTAGTTCATCCATTTACGTAAACTAGGAAATATCGCGATTTTGAGTTTGATAATTTTCATTAGGTTTTTCTTTAATCAAAGTACATTACTGTATTAAGAATAAGTGTTTTTACTCACGAAGTAAGTTATCCATGCGAACGTATTCATTATGCAGTGTATATTATACTGTCTACAGCACATTAGCGTACAATATAGAGAAAGAAGTTAAATTGAAAAATAATCATAATATGAATATTTAAACACAATTTTGAAAATGATGGCCGTTCATTTCGATACAGGCTTCAGTTCTTTTGTGCGTACTATCGCACTATAGACTATTGCATCTAATTCCAATTGCCTGTTTCGTCCTTCGTACTAGTAACTCATGTTGAAATAATTCTGTACCTACTCTACGTACTGTAAATTCAATCTTCACTTCTGCCCGACCCGAAAATATAAAATTACTCAGACATGCTGTCTACTATCCATCCAAGTGGTTATGCCGCAGGATTGTAGAAAGGGAGGAAACCACGTGACAGTTAATTACTTAACGAGGCCCTTTTATTTAAGTTAAATTAAACAGCTGTATAATATTACGTAAACTTCCAATTCCTAAGAGAAATTAATGTTTTCAGAAAAGAGCTAAGACAGCCCAGCTATTACAGAGGGGCGAGCAGAAGCAGGTGGGGGAAATCGGGATGCGACGTAGGCAAACGGACAATACCTGTGCGAAAATATGATTCAATATTGAAAGCTCTTTCGTCACTGGAAAACGCGAACATATTTCTGGAACGTACTATACCCAGTAACTCAGTACTGCTTACTATCTGCGGTCTTGGTTCTGTGTGGAGTTGGAACTTCATTAGTAGAAGGGGTGGGAGTGAAGTACATTCAAAAACTCAGGTACAATAAAAATTGAAGTAAAAATAAAATGGAAAATTATTTCTCTTTTATCTCATAAATTATATTATTTCGTCCCGAATTAGTACCTTTGTGGTCAATGTTTTACGACAGAATAGTACCAATCGCTTAACGTAAATGATCCGATATTTTTCAGATTTAGCTGCCCTCTGCATTCCCTAGCAAACTGAACATTGAAAGTCTAAAAATATATGACGATCATAAAGCTAATAAATCATATTTCGCCTTGAAATTGGTACCTTTGTGGTCAATGTTTTGCGGCAGAATAGTACGTGTAATATTTGACCAACCGTTTAGCGTAAATGAAGCGATGTCTTCCGATTTAGCTGCCCTGTGCATTCCTCTTTAGAAGACTGAACATTGAAAGTCTAAAAATATATGACGATCATAAAATTCAGTGGGGCCAACACAAACAAGTAGACAGCCAAAAGCTGCGTTGCAGTGGCAACCGTGACACGTGTTATGCAACTGCATTTAACAACTGAATGCGTTGGGGTATGTAATGTGTTTGTGATGCACTTCGGCAATACACAAAGAGCTCAATACAAGCTCAGATATTTGGCAAAACCTATAAAGCATATTCCTTGGAGGTATCCACGTCATTGGCCTTGATAATGAAGAGAGGGAAATTCTGAATGAAATATTTTACCATGAAATTGGTTTCCATGGTGAATTCTAAATGTAATTCATTAAAGCTTTGAATATGTAACAAATAATTATTAAAGACTAGCCGTACCCGTGCGCTCCGCTGCACCTGTTAGAAATAAATATAAAGTAATTACATAATTAAAATAGGACGTTTGATCCAGGGAACAACTTTTACAACAGCGCAAGATAATCTGCTTCGCTCATTACCCAATTTTTTTTGCATTGCATTTATTGCATATATATTTTATGTATTTTAACACGATTCAATTGAGCATAGTTAAAATTTGAATTATAAAATAATGGATTGCTAAGCTAACGTACTATTACTGCATACTAAATCAATACACTCTCGTTGTTCGTTAATTCTCTGAGATTAAAATGAGTGTACATAAATATTATTTTAAGAAATACAGAAAACGAATGTACAAAATAGCCTGTCAAATTTTCTGTGCATAAGAAGCTATTTTAATCTTACCTGTCCTCGATTTACTCAAACGTTCCTGTAATAACATTATAGCATTATGTCCATCTAGAGAAACTACACTTTCCAATGGTGAAATAATAATTAATTATACAAATCGGTTAATTTAACTTCTGATATTACTTCATGCAAGCACAGAAACATTGTCTTGTAGGCTATGTTTAATAGTTTTGAGGAACGTTAATGGACGTCACCCTCTCCACAAGTCTCATATTATTGTAACGTTAATTATTTAAGCACAATTGATAGTACTAATGTACAAAAATTGTCAAATAAATTTAAAAAAAAAAATGTTTAATAGCTTTCGATTGTTGCTGTCCAAGGCCCCTTATAGACGAAGTCATTTGTTTTTTAATTCATTACACGGCCTTAGATGGCAGTTATTTTAATTTTAAAACTCATTTATCTCATTAAATAAAAGTCCTATCAAAATTTTTCAAGGAATAAAACTTATCGGAAATTATTTTTAAAGAAACTTTTGTTATGTAACATTTTTCACAAAAATCAATAATAAGCGAGATATTTCGATTTATTTAGTTCAGGCCCCCTTATAACCCCCCTTTTAAATAATGTATTTTGAATGCTATATAGCCTATAATCTAAGTTACAACGAACTTAATTTATATTCCAATTTTCATCGAAATCCGTTCAGCCATTATTGCGTGAAAAGGTAACAAACATACATACAGACAGACAGACAGACAAACAAACAAAAATTTCAAAAAAGCGATTTTCGGTTTCAGGGTGGTTAATTATATATGTTAGGACCAATTATTTTTGGAAAATCGAAAATTACCAGAAAAATTTCGGCTACAGATTTATTATTAGTATAGATGTAGCATGTAGCCAGTTTAAAAGATCCTCCCTTAAATTTAAGTACTTCACTGGCTATTTCACGAAGGATTTTTATTAAATCCTTCATTTATTCATTTCTTACAGACTAATTTTGTAATTTCCTTTTGCGTTTTTTTACTCATTTGTTCATTCATTTTGTCATTCGTACATTGATTATCCTTATTTCTCACTTATTGATTCGTTTATTAGTCTGTTTTTTCCATTCGTTTATCCATTTACTGGTTTATCATTCGTTTATTCATTTATTTCTTTACTTCTACAGTCATTTATTGAGTTTGGTTTGCTTTTCGTTCCCTTATTTATTCGTTTTCTTATTGCATTTAGGCCTATTCAATTTTTCGTGTGTTTTTCTGTTCGTTTTTTAATTTTCTTCCCATTCGATATTCATTTGTTCGTTTGTTTTTATATCGTTTATTCTTTTACTCAGTTGATTTCCTGTTTGTTTTTTTTTTAATTGTTTTTCCACTCGTTATTCATTTGTTTGTTCATTTTTAGTTACTTTATACATTTTTTCAATTATCTTCTGTTCATCTTTTAATTTGCCTTCCCATTCGTTATTCATTTGTTTATTTGCTTTTATTTCATTTATTTATTTACTCAGTTGTTTTCCTGTTCCTTTTCTAATTTGTATCATATTCGTTATTCATTTGTTTCCTTTTATTTTGCTTACTCATTTACTCAGTTGTTTTCCTGTTCGCCTATTCTTTGTTTTCCAATCATTATTCATTTGTTCGTCTTCTACTTATTCTATGACTTTATTCGTTTGCCTTCATTTCGTTTACTCACATGTTTTTTTAGCTTTATTAATTTTATTTTTATAGTTCGATTCCTGGTGTACCCTCGATTTATGACTTGTGTTGGGCTAGCCCGTAGTCCAGGTAACACAGGGGTTTTTTCCGGTCCCCTGACGCATCCCAACAAAGCTCTATCATCTCATATAATCGCAGGTGTAGCGTAGACCAGCCTCCTATGACGCACCTTGGGCAGCTACTGTATCGATAAATTGGTTTAAATAACTGTTTTACATGGATCAATGACGAACAGTAAATTCCCCACCTTCAGTTAAAAGAACATTATTTTATTTATTCTTTTGTTTGCTTTCTTGTTTATTCATTAATTTGTTTTCCCATTCTCTATTCCTTTGTTTGTATGTCTGTTAGTCACATATTCGTTGTTTTTTCTATCTGTTTACTCATTTGTTTGACCATTAGTTGTTCATTTTACCGTTCCTTTACTTCTTCCATTCATTCCTTAATCAGATTTTATTTTGTTTATTCATTTATTCAGATTTTACTGTAATTAGTTTTTCGGTGATTATTTGCTTATTTATTTATTTTAAATTTATTTATTTATTCACTTGTTTCTTTATTTATTTATTTATTTGCTGATTTATTTATGTATTTATTCATTTATTAGTGCATTTTTATTTATTTAATTTAATTATTTATTTATTTTTTACATATTTATGTATTTATTTATTTATTTACTTATTTACATAGTTATTTATTCATTTATTTACTTATTTATGTATATACTCATTTATTTATGAATTTTTTAATTTTTAATATACTTATTTATTTTATATTTATTCATTTATTTACTTATTTATGTATTTATTAATTTATTAATGCATTTTTATTTATTATTTATTTAATTGATTAATTTATTTTTTACATATTTATGTATATATTTATTTATTCATTCATTTATTTACTTATTTATTTATGTATTTATTTACTTATTTATGTAGTTACTTACTTATTTATTCATTTATTTACTTATTTATTTATATAGTTACTTATTTATTCATTTATTTACTTTATATGTATTTATTCACTTATTTATGAATTTATTTTATTTTTTTATTTTCTAATATATTTATTTATTTACTTATTTATTCATTTATTTATTCACTTATTTATTTATGTATTTATTCATTTATTAAAGTATTTTTATTTATTTAATCAATTTGTTTTCTTACATATTTATGTATTTATTTATTTATTTATTTATTTATTTATTTATTCATTTATTTATTTATTTACTTATTTATCTGTGTATTTATTTACTTATTTATTTATATAGTTACTTATTTATTCATTTATTTACTTATTTATGTATTTATTCATTTATTTATGAATATATTTATTTTTTATTTTTGATATATTTATTTATATATTTATTAATTTATTTATGTATTTATTTAGTTATTTATGTTTTATTAATTTTTTAATAAATTAATTAATTTATATATTTACTTATTTACTTTTTTTGCTTTAATTTATTTATTTATTCATTCATTTATTTATTTACTTATTTATGTATTTACTTATGTATTTATTTATTTATTTATTTATTTATTTATTTATTTATTTATTTATTTCTTCGTTAAAATGTTCATCTTCCTGCATATTAATGTATTCTTTGTACCATAATTTAATTAGTTTATCCGCCACCCACTCACATCTTCCGTGACCCGTGCTTATATAAAAGCTTCCCGTGCAGAGTGCATTTCTGTGTTAATATTTGTCCATCTGGCCGTTACTTTATTTTTCCGCATCGCATTTCATCTTACAAAAAGCAGACGCTCGCCTCTGCCTAGCAACGGGATGGGCACGCCACGCCGCTGTCACGTTAGCGGCATGTCACCTGTTGCGTGCCGACGCCAGCAGAGCGCGCTCTGTCTGCGACACACATTGTGTCGTGTTTTGTTATTGTAGATATCATTGTGCTCCAGATACCGCAGAGAGAAGGGGAGCGTGCCATAAGTCACGGAGTTTCATACTTTTTCATCATACTTTTGTTTGAAAAATTATCACGACGAAATTGATTTCAGCGTAAAAGTGTTTCAATTACAGAGTTACTGTATAAGTTGTAATTGTGTTCTGGACTGTGTACACCAGAAACAAAGAATGGTGCAAGACATGAAGGAAACATGTGCTTGTAGCCTATGTTTTGATTTCTTTCCTTCCATTTTTTTTACGAATAAATAATTCTGAATGATCATTTTCCCGAATCCATCCTTCCGAGACCAATTTTCCGAAAGGATATTTTCCCTAAATATCATTTTTCCGAGTCCATTTCTTTCTAATGCACGTTTCCGAAAATACGTAGCAATGAAGAATTACAACTTATTATTATCATTATTATTATTATTATTATTATTATTATTATTAATTATTATTATTATTATTATTATTATTATTATTATTATTATATTGTGCAAAACTACGAGACCTACAAACAAGACAGCACATGGCTTTTGGTCACAATTTCGTCATCTCATAACTTAAGACCAATAATAATTGTCTAAGAAAATTGTAAAGAGGTTTGCAAAATTCCAATAACAGATGCAATGTAAATACTGTAAACAAATTTGCAAAATTCTATTAGAAAGGTCAAATGTAAATAGGCTTAACCCTTTGTTGCCTGACATAAGAAAAAATTAAAATAAATCCGTTTTCTTTGCTGAATGTTGTTAGAATATGAATTCTGAACATACAGTAATTTTTTCAGAAATTTTTAATTTTTATATTTTTATATACTTTTTTTTAAAGGTCGTATTTCTAAGTACAGTACTGTCAGTATCCTTGATGGATTTTATTTATCAGGTTGCACGTAATTTCTGGCGGTTTATTATTCTTCCAGGTCTTCCAGTATGCAAAATAAATCACGGTACTTCTAAGTACCGTCAGGCAACTAAGGGTTAATGTAAACAAATTTGCATAATTCCAGAAGAACACTCTAATGTAAATATTGTAAACATTTTTGCAAAATTCCAGTACAGAAGTCAAATGTACGTAAATAGGACTACCGGTATTGTAAAAAGGTTTACAAAATTCCAGTAAAAATGCAGATAAAAATATGTCTATTGTAAAAATATTTTCAAAATTTCAGTATAGACGTCAAATGTAAATAGGCCTGTTGTAAAGAGATTTACAAAATTCCAGTAAAAGTTTGGATAAAAGTGCGCCTATTGTAATAGTACATTATGCAACGAGCCTATAATGATAGTAATTAAGAAGCGAGTATGGACGTTTATGAAACGAGCGCAAGCTTCTTAATTACCATTATAGGCGAGTTTCATACGACTTTTTATGCTCGACCATATTTCTAACTTGAAATTACCGATATTCAGATGTATACATTTTATTTGTATCTGACAAGATCGGAAGTGACCTTGTTCTAGGTCGTGAATTGTGAGATGTTGCCAGACGCGAAAGCATTGATTTTTTTCTTAGGAACAATAATGTCATTGACCTTGTGTAATCCCGTTAAACTTGGTGTAACCTTGATTATTGAATTCGACATTGAAAAACGAGATGACAAATTAGATTTATTTGAATATTACTTACAATTAACGCTAATTATTATAGTAACAGAACATAACCTTCTGCGACAGTATTGGATTTCCAGCCTCCGTGACTTTTCGCTAATTCTCTTTCGATTGCATATCCGAGAATAATCGATACTTGCGGTTTTATAACTGTACAAAACTGACTTGTTATTGGCTGAACACCTGTAAGCTGAGTTGTCATTGGCTGAAAACACCTGTACTTTAATGAGTAGGTGTACTTTAATGGTATGCATTAAAAGACTGCTACCAGGTGTATAATTACTACATTTCGGCATGGTCGAGCATAAAAAAAAATTTCAAAATTCCAGTAAAAGTTGGGATAAAAATGCGCCCATTGTAAAAAAAAATAAAATTCCAGTAGAGAGGTGAAATGTAAATAGGCCTATTTGTAAAGAGATTTACAAAATTCCAGTAAAAGTTGAGATAAAAATGCGCCTATTGCAAAAAAATTTCAAAATTCCAGTAACGAGGTGAAATGTAAATAGATGCATTGTAAGCAGGTTTGCAAAATTCCAGTACATAGGTCAAACGGAAATAGGCCTATTGTAAATATATTTAGAAAATTCCAGTAAAAGTCAGATAAAAATATGCCTATTGTAAAAGTATTTTCAAAATTCCAGTAAAAGTTGGGATAAAAATGCGCCTATTGTAAAAAAAATATTCAAAATTCCAGTACAGAGGTCAAATGTAAATAGATCTATTGTAAACAAATTTACAAAATTCCAGTAAAAGTTGGGATAAAAATACGCCTATTGTAAAAAAAAATATTCAAAATTCCAGTACAGAGGTCAAATGTAAAAGACCTATTGTAAAGAGATTTACAAAATTCCAGTAAAAGTTGGGATAAAAATGCCCCTATTGTAAACAGGTTTTCAAAATTCCAGTATGTAGGTGAAATGTAAATAGATCTATTGTAAACATATTTTCAAAATTTCAGTATAGAGGTCAAATGTAAAGAGATTTACAAAATTCCAGTAATAAGGTCAGCTAAAAATGCGCCTATTGTAAACAGATTTGCAAATTTCCTGTACATTGAAGGTTATTTTTAACGAGACAAATAGTTAAGCTTTGTTTTCAAATATTTTAATTCAATCAATGGATTTGTCTGGATTCTTCTCGTGTCATAACTCTGAAATTATGATTTTGTGAATATAATATATTCTAGTAATAATGATTTTTAAATTTATTAAAATATTTTCCTACGACAGCTGTTCTCTAGTCCCTACGGTATGAAACTTCATCCTCCTGTTGCAGGTTCTCGAACCCATGGCCGTTGTTTTCGACGCGAGCCGTGTTAATTCCCATCACGGTGGTGCGGACATCTCTGCTGTCTCTTGGCTCTTAATTTCACGCCCCATATGCGCCCCATCCCTCAGTAACAGCCAGTTAAGTGCGAATAAAGAACTTGGCGCTGTCCGCCGTTCATTTAGGCAACCCTTCCTTCCAGATCCCCATCGATTTCCCAGCCTGGCCCATTAAACCCCAGACCGGCAGACGTACCGCAGGAAATCTCTTCCTTATAGCTTTCTTTTATTCTCTTCTTCTTCTTCCACGGCATCATTTCCCGTATTCTTGACAGCTTAAAAGGCTGGCGGCCATTTCTGTCCCTGCAATCCACTCCTCTCTTATCTGTGAGGGCTTGTAAATGCTTGTTTCAGATGTTGCCATGCCAACGAAGGAAACCTAACTTCGAATTTGTAACAAGCGATCTCTCCAATGCTATATTCGGAAGTCCGGTGCTCGATATCCTGAAGTGCTGAGCTCACACAAGCTTCCAAGAGGCCGTGCTTCATTATCTGGGACCCGCTGTTATTGTAAGGGAAAAATTGACAATAGAGTGAAGTGTGCTAATGAGCCATAAGGACTGTTCAGAAAACATTGAAACGTTTAAAAAAAATCCAGTAGGGTTCTTAGAATGAGTTTGCTACTGCATTTCGACTGGAAATACCCAAACACAAAAATAGCAGTTTTTATTTGATTATTTAACGACGCTGTATCAGCTAATAGCTTATTGGTTCGATGGAATTAGTGATAGCTTTACAGTTGGGGAAAACCTCTGAAAACCAAACCGGGTAGTCAAAGGAAGCGGTAATTGAACTCATGCCAGAGAGCAGTCCCTGTTCAGTAGGCTTGGATGGATGGATGGATGGATGGATTGATTGATTCATTCATTCATTCATTCATTCATTCATTCATGGATTTGTGTGTTGGATGGATTGATGGAAGGAGTTGTTGATTTGGTGGATAGATTATGGATTTGATGGATAGATGGACGGATTAATGGATCGGTGGATGGATGAATTTTTGGATTGGTGAATGGATTTATGGATTAATGGACTGATGGATTTGTGAATGAATTGATGGATTTAAGAATGGATGAATAGATATGTAGATTAATGCATAGAGTTATGGATTGATGAATGGATGGATGCTTGGATTGATGGATAGATGCATGTATTGATGAATGGATGGATAGCTCGATTTGTGCGTTTATGAATTGTTGGGTGGATGGAGGAATGGATGGATTTGTGTATTGGTGGATGGATTTATGGGTTCATGGATGGATGGATGGATAGATTAATCTGTGCGTTCATGAATGGATGGATTGATGAGTGGGTGGATGGATGGATATATGGATGGATTTGTATATTGGTTGATGGATGGATGGATGGATGGATGAATTTGTGCGTTCATGAATGGATGGATTGATGAGTGGGTCGATGGATGGATATATATTGATGGATTTGTGTATTGGTTGATGGATGGATGAATGGATAGCTGGATTTGTGCGTTCATGGAGGGTGGATTGATGGGTGGATGGACGGATTTGTGTATTGGTGGATGGATTTATAGGTTGATGAATGGATGGATTTATGGGTTGATGGATGGATTTATGGGTTGATGGATGGATTTATGGGTTGATGGTTGGATTTATGGGTTCATGGATGGGTTTATGGCTTCATGGATGGGTAGATGGATTTGTATATTGGTGGATTGATTGATGGAGAGATGGATTTGTGGATTGATGAATGGATGAATTTGTGGATAGATTTATGGGTTGATGGGTTGATTTATGGATTGATGGGTTGGTGAATGAGTTTATGGATGGATTGTTGGGTGGATGGACTGATCGAAGAATGGATTTATTGATTGTTGAATGGATGGATTTTACGATTGGTGAATGTATTTATGAGTTGATTGGTTCATTTATGGATTGATGAATGGATGGATGAATTTATTGCATTTGGGTTCAGTCAGACCCGCCAGGATTTTGGGCACAAGGAGCCCATTTTTCTACCTCTACGTGACGATGAATGGATGGTAAATTTTACGTGAAGCCTCTTATTCAAGTAACGTGTTCATTTGTCACAAATCCACGGCTACCTGTAACGCCTGTACAAAGTTTCATAAAAAGTATGCGTTAGGAGAGAAGTTATTAATTTTGGCTAGCTAGATTTGCGTTCTAACCCACTGTGTTCGTCCTGAAAGATTAGCTGAGGCACCTAGAGGCATATGAAAATTGTATAAACACGAACCCAAGAGTTCTCTCTATACTGTATCACCTATCATAAATGGGTACAAATTTTATAACTCTAGAGAAATAGAATGCAAATTCTCAGTATTGTTAAATATGTAATATATTTTATAGCCCTGACGTTAAAAGTGGAAAGTTACTAATAAATAGGGCCTACAATAGAATAGTTCCCATTATGTGAAATTCACAACACACTTGTACAAGAAGAACTGCATTTATTTAAACTGAGCGCGCAAATTCAACTTGATAGGACGAAAGTCCCTGGAAATAAAGATTCCACAACTTTACGATGTTATCAGAGTTTTCGGGAATTGATCTTAATAATATTTATAGAGTCTAACAGCTAGATTATTATAGAACAGTTCTAGACTGGATTCTCATAGAAACACCAACTTTGGTTTTTAGATTTTTGTCAAATTAAAAGTCTTGTTTGCCCCATTCTGCTTTGTCCTTGAAACTATCTTAATAATATGTCCGTTTTTTATTCCCATGTTCTCTTAAGTCCTGCACGTTTCAACTTTTTGCCAACCAATACTTAAAACATCCTGTGACATACCAGGAGTTTCACATCTTGCCAGCCACTAGAGCTCAGAGCAGCCTAAGAGGAGATGATGGATTGTATTGATTGCTTACGATGGTACGTAATGTTTTGTTTTTACGAGAATTGGCATTATGGTCCCCATTATTCGACTTCAGTCACTCCAATATGGCTGCCGTGTTTACGGATTCCGACAGACTAGGAAATTCAGCACTCGGAGTGCAGCGGACAGTATAATGCGAAGGGGTAGCTCTAATCCGACATTACATGCCAACTGGACCGCGCTGAATTCAGTATGCATGTAAAAACCGTTAAAGGGTTCACCTCCATGGTAACACTTAATGCTTCCTTTGTTTTATGACGATGTAATATTAAATTATGATCTTCTATTCTGAATCCTTGCTGTCTTCTTATTATTTTTCTAGACCTTACCTTAACTTCCAATTTTATATGTACTGCTTGTGCCCCGCGTTGTAGTGCGCTGGTTCGAGTCCTCATGGGGAAGGGATAATCTCGTGAAATTTCGGCCAGTGTATGGGACCGGTGCCCACACAGCATCGTGATGAATTTGGCAAGCTACGGTAGGTAGTGAAATCTTGTTACAAAAACTAGCTCATTCTGACCACTGTACAGTACAGTAGAATTTTACCAGTTTCTTAGTTCGCATCTAACAAACTGGTAAAATTCTAGTGTACAGTTCATAATTTAATTAGTGCAGAATAGATTAAACATATAGCCTATAGAAACGCAAATACACGTCGAATGTTGATTGAAAGCGAATTGCAGTCTACCTAGCTCATTCATGTTTCATTTTTTTTAAGAAATTACTAGCTATGGAAAGAAATGACTACTGGTAAATGAAGTGTAGACCCCAACGAGTCAGATACTATAGAGAGGCCAAAGACCTCAGAAAGTTGAAGACAATTGAACATTGGTCCGCCATGTTTCGGTTAGTCAAAACAAAGGGGCGTGGCTCGGATGTTGTAGGAAATGACTGTGATGAAGTTAGTATTATTGTGAATTGAGTTACATATTAAGCCTATGTTAATAAGTAAAAAGTAAAATACACACAAAATTTTACGTTTTATAACAGCTGTAGGCCTATGTTTTATTACTTTCACTAAATATAGCCCAGATATTAAATGACAAGCTATACTCGATGCAACCAAAGCAAAGCACCTAAAGACGGATGAATTTAATCGGCAGAAGAAAAATAAATAATTTTTTGACATCGTTACAAATTTAATTACCTTACAGCTAATCTAACCTAATATGAAATTATGTAATTCAGTGCTCAACAGGTGATTTCAAGAGAGACGGCGTATGTAACTAATAGGAGTAAAATATAGGAAAGGTAGTGGCGAAAATTAAAAAAAAAAATATCCAGTAATTAAGTTATTGAGAAAAATGCATTTGAAATTGGAATTAACACAGAGAACTGTTGAAAACTGCAATTATTAAAACTACAAATAACCTCTTAGCATGCAACATAATAATTAAAGAAGGACACTAATAGAAAATTACTCATGATCATAACTCACCACATTTATTGAAACGATAAGATACTTACGATTAACATTGTTATCAGAAACAACAGGAACCACAGCTAGCTACAATTCTTTTCGCGTGATGGAGACATCGTGTACTCTAATATAATTTGAAACAAATATTGTCGCGTGACGGAGACATCGTGTAGTCTAATATAATTTGAAACAAATATTGATCTCACACGTGTCTCGCAACTAGGCAGAGGCTTTTGCGGAATAAAACTGTTCTTACATTATTTTGAACAATAATGACAAATTGTGTTTGATTCAAGTGCTAACTTTCCTCTTTGTTTAATTATCCAGCAACGAATATTATGATTAACGGCACATTTCATTTAAATCCGAGGGAATGAGACATTTTGGAAATTTTAAAGTCTTAATTGCAGTGTACCTTTGATAAGCACTCCTTTCGGAGACTGGCGGTACTATATACCGCCATGTTTTGTAGGGAACGATCCATAGTACTGTTGGCCTCCGCAGGGAACGCTTATCAGAGGTCTTCAGCCTCTCTGTAGTATCTAACTCGTTGGTAGACCCTAATACACGAGAACAATATCGAAACGAGAATGCATGTCAACTGTTTTTTTTTTTCACTTACAGTATCTTAGCAGCTAGCTTTATCGCATTTGTTTTGTTTAAGAAATTACTCATATAATATGAAACGTTTCAATTAAATTAAAGTGTGGTAGAAGAAAACAATTGAATTGATATCGCGATATTAGTTATTTGTGTTCTTGTTTATTTTTTGAAATGATTCGCTATTACAGCCAAACATTTCAAGTATTCTTCTGTAGAATAATGTAATAAAACAATATCTAAACGCCAATTCAATAACGTCGTGTTAATTGGTGTAACATCCTGTCTTAGTCAGGCTTTACTTTTCAACAGCTTGCTATGGAAACCAACAGCAATAATAATTAATTGTAGGTGAAACGAAATAGCTACTAACATGGCAGTACAGCTGTAACATGTGTCGACTGTTATGTGAACACGTTACTTATAATAACCTCTCTACGTGTTTCATTTGTTTGTACAAATGACTCGCAGTGGAAGCCGTACGTGGAAGGCACTCCATCCAGACCTCATTTGTGAATCCCCCGTTGTGTTATTGCCTGCCCCACTTCATGTACGATTGCCGCCTGGTCTGCAATCCGTTACGCAAAGGTAATGACGAATATTGAATTGTAGCCGTCTATAAACATGGCGTGCGGCGCATTGACAAGAATTTTATAGCTCAGACAGGTGGATGCTACCGACTTTAATGTGAATCGTGCAGCTACTAATCTAGAGGACAGGACTTCGACTTTCATCGATTTCTCTTCCGCTGCTAGTTCAAGGGCCTTAATGCTGGGGACACGGGTTCAGTATTATTAATTTAAAAAACGTATTTGGACCTACAGTTATTATAAAAAGTGTCAAAGAATCAAAGAATGTTCTAAAATTATATAGACCTACTAAATACAGTAAATCATGTAATCATAAAATTTGTACCTAAAATACTATTTTATAAACTATTGCATGCTGGCTATCACGATATCTCAACAACTAGAATTACCTGCCGTGATATAAGTTTTCCCCAAACGTAAGGCGAATGTCAGGTAATATACGTCGAATCTTTGGCCTCATCCCGCAAAATACTATCTCGCCATCACCAATTATTCTATTGAAGTTAATTAACCTAGTAGTTGATATAGCGTCGCCAAATTAAACTATAAAAATAGGGACGGGCAACATTCAAGCGCGACGTTCATCATAATGAATTAAGCTGACAAAAGATAACTGTGCTAAGAATTGCTGCCTATCCGATTATTGATTGGTTGGTTAATTGTATGGATGATTCATTAGTTTGTTTATTGGTTAATATTTTTTGACAATTTATTAGTTGTTTGGTTAATTTGTAGAATAATGTATTAGTTGGTTAATTGGTAGGTTAATTTGTTGGATAATTTATTAATTTGTTGGTTGGTGGGTTAATTTGTTGGATAATTTATTAGTTTGTTGGTTGGTGGGTTAATTTGTTGGATAATTTATTAGTTGGTTAATTGGTATGTTAATTTGTTGGATAATTTATTAGTTTGTTGACTGGTAGGTTAATTTGTTGGATAATTTATTAGTTTGTTGATTGGCAAGTTAATTTGTTGGATAATTTATTAGTTTGTTGACTGGTAGGTTAATTTGTTGGATAATTTATTAGTTTGTTGACTGGTAGGTTAATTTGTTGGATAATTTATTAGTTTGTTGACTAGTAGGTTAATTTGTTGGATAATTTATTAGTTTGTTGATTGGTAAGTTAATTTGTTGGATAATTTATTAGTTTGTTGATTGGTAAGTTAATTTGTTGGATAATTTATTAGTTTGTTGATTGGTAAGTTAATTTGTTGGATAATTTATTAGTTTGTTGATTGGTAAGTTAATTTGTTGGATAATTTATTAGTTTGTTGGTTGGTAGGTTAATTTGTAGGATAATTTATTAGTTTGTTGATTGGTAAGTTAATTTGTTGGATAATTTATTAGTTTGTTGACTGGTAGGTTAATTTGTAGGATAATTTATTAGTTTTTGATTGGTAAGTTAATTTGTTGGATAATTTATTAGTTTGTTGACTGGTAGGTTAATTTGTTGGATAATTTATTACTTTGTTGATTGGTAAGTTAATTTGTTGGATAATTTATTAGTTTGTTGATTGGTAGGTTAATTTGTTGGATAATGTATTAGTTGGTTAATTGGTAAGTTAATTTGTTGGATAATGTATTAGTTTGTTGATTGGTAAGTTAATTTGTTGAATAATTTATTAGTTTGTTGATTGGTAAGTTAATTTGTTGAATAATTTATTACTTTGTTGATTGGTAAGTTAATTTATTGGATAATTTATTAGTTTGTTGATTGGTAGGTTAATTTGTTGGATAATTTATTAGTTTGTTGATTGGTGGGTTAATTTGTTGGATAATTTATTAGTTTGTTGATTGGTGGGTTAATTTGTTGGATAATTTATTAGTTTGTTGGTTGGTGGGTTAATTTGTTGGATAATTTATTAGTTTGTTGATTGGTAGGTTAATTTGTTGGATAATTTATTAGTTTGTTGATTGGTGGGTTAATTTGTTGGATAATTTATTAGTTTGTTGATTGGTGGATTAATTTGTTGGATAATTTATTAGTTTGTTGGTTGGTGGGTTAATTTGTTGGATAATTTATTAGTTTCTTGATTGGTAGGTTAATTTGTTGGATAATTTATTAGTTTGTTGATTGGTAGGTTAATTTATTGGATAATTTATTAGTTTGTTGATTGGTAGGTTAATCTGTTGGATAATTATTAGTTTGTTGATTGGTAGGTTAATTTGTTGGGTAATTTATTTTTTGTTGATTGGTTGGTTGATCGGTTTGTAGGCTGGGCTGGTTTGTTAAGTCATTCATTCATTTCTCTACTGCACAATCAGCTTAGTATTAACGTACCGGTATTATTTTTCGTGCCCTCTGTTTCAAAGCACGTGTGAGATCGAACGCCGGACCGACGAGCTGCCAATCTCGTTTGGCTTGAACGTCAGCATGGCTATTTGCGGACACCTCATACGCACCCTAATTGCCGTCGCCAGATGTCAGCACTCGCACCTGCCTGCTGCTGTTTTAAATTAAGATTCGTAACTCTCCAGGACGGGCGATACAAAAGACTTTGCTAATTGCCTAAGTTTGGTGCAAGTCGTAAATCTTTGAAATTAATTACGTGTGCACTCTGATAAAAACGGGAGGAAGACTGCTACACTTTGTCGAAAACATCGACCGCGCGGGTCTGATATGCACTACGGGAGAGAAACTTCATAGCCTATACAGAGTGCTCATAAATTATCTCCCCAAACTTTGTAGAGTTGTAGAGGACATCATACTAAACAGGTCTTGCAAATACTGCACAAATCGGAAGTGCGTTTTTACCAAGTTACAGAATAAATAAGAAAACACTCGCCAGAAATAACTTGTGTTTCGAATTACGCAATTACATTAAATGTTCAAAATTACGGTCACCAATCTCGAAGCAAAGACGAAGGTTCCGCAAGACACTCTATCGTGTGATCTCGAAGACGCCAACATTGTACATAATGTTCGCAGTTGTTGCAATTCTATCGATTCTTTATATGTGATTCATAAATATTCCAGAAAAAAAAACAGAGATAGGCCTAGTTTTGTGAATCATGTAAAATTTTGTGTCATTCTTAAGTTATTTTAACAAAACGGAACTGTCCCCGAACACAAGCTTTGATTTTTCATTATACTTACATGCACTTTCCTAAAAATAAGAAACCATAACACGAAGTCTACTGGCGTGAGATCCGGCGACCTAGGAGGCCATGTACAGATCCACCTCGTCCAATCCAACGACAAACGTAGGTAATGTCAGGTTATTTCGTACCTGCTAAACAAAATAAGGAGAAGCTCCTTCGTCAAGAAACCACATGCCATTTCTGATTGCAGAGAGGACATCTGGCAACACGTCCCTCAGAAATGAACAGTACTTTTGTGCGCTGAGTCATATTTTATGATCCAGACACGCGCTGTCAACATGAAGTGCACGATAAATTCTTCTATCTTCCTTATTGTTCCCTCCCTAGGCGAAGTGAATGTCCGTGTATCCAGCTGAGATGCAGTACTCCATTCTACCGCTTGGTTTGCTATATTTTGGCTTACAAGAAACCATGTAACAATTTGGTGCGCTGCTTAATTTGCTTTGGACTCAATTCTATAATTTCGTAAGAACGATCTTCCGACTTATACAGCATTTTAAAGATTTGTTTAGTTTGAAGGCATCTACAACTTCACATAGTTTGCAGAGATAGTTCATAGACATCCTGTATTCATCCTTCAGTATTTCACTCATTCTTTCCCTCGATAATTAGTACTTTCAGTCGTTCAATCGTTCAGTCTTTCATCATCATAACTCATTAATATACACGGTGATTCAGCTGACCTTACTGTGTGAAAAAGTATCTATCTGCCAATTAACAGACAATTCTGTCAATACTATACCAGATAGTCATGTTACAAAGTCACTAATTCAATGAAAAATTTCAAACACCATTTTCTGTTCGGTTTTTTTTTATTTAAAAATTAATCGCTTACTGCAAATAACATCTCCACCAGTATTCCAGAGCATAATAGATTCAAAATTGCACTATTAAATAAAAATTTTCCTAATTATCACGTCCTGAAATAATCGGAATCACCCTGTATTGGTTTATTCAAAACATGGAATGTTTTTCACAGCTTATTTCAATCTGTTCACTAGACACAGAAAGTATACAATTCTGTAAATTAGCAGACAATTCTGTAAACACTGTGCGAGGAAGTCACCTTACAAGGTCATAAATTCAATATATAATATTAAACACCTGTTTTCGTTTTATTTTATTTAAAATTTAATTTAATTTATTGGGTTATTTTACGACGCTGTATCAACATCTAGGTTATTTAGCGTCTGAATGATATGAAGGTGATAATGCCAGTGAAATGAGTCCGGAGTCCAGCACCGAAAGTTACCCAGCATTTGCTCGTATTGGGTTGAGGGAAAACCCCGGGAAAAACCTCAACCAAGTAACTTGCCCCGACCGGGATTCGAACCCGGGCCACCTGGTTTCGCGGCCAGACGCGCTGACCGTTACTCCACAGGTGTGGACTTATTTAAAATTAATTGCTACTTGTAAATAACACCTCCACCTGTATATCCCATTCTGGAGTATAATAAGTAAATTGAGAATTACACAATAAAATTAATTTTGCCTAATCTACATCACCCGGTATAGGTTTGTCCAAAACCAGGGCTGTTATTCATACATTATTTCATTCCGTTCACTACACACTTTAAATCATGCATCAAATTGTATTTATTTATGCTAATTTCGTTACCTTAACTTATGTTCAGTCGTTCCTAAGAATTAAATTTGAAACACCCTGTATGTAAATAAATTAGACACATTTTATTTGATGTCGCAGACGCATATCGTAAAAGTAAAAAAGTTTTTTCTTCTCTTGTGGATATTGCAGCGGCCATTTTGACTCTCTTTTCATTATGTTTATTGGACCAACTTTTGCAGCAGCTGCTGTTTTCTTGTCAGTCCGTCCTTCGCTCCACATGACGCAACCCTTCTTCAACGGATTATCAGGAAGTTGCCTCAGGAAGGAGATGTGCAGACAAAGAACCTCGATAAATTTATTTAAATTCCAAAATCACAACAAACAATTCACTTAGAAACTTTTTTTTTCTTCACTGCCAGTAACAGTGTCACGATAAACTTCGATCCAGTGCTAAAGTATGTGGAGTCCAACACGAAAGTTGTTGAAGGAAACATTCATCTTACGAAGAATACATTTCCTCGAAACCAGGGGTGTGCAAATCATTTCTCTTGTGGCCACTGTGGAGATGTTAAGGCATCTGAAGAACTAAATTTTAAGACCACGTTACAAATCTAAAAGATAATAAGTTCTGTGTATACACGCCATTGATAAGAAGCAAGGAGGTAGAGACCCCGATGCTTTCTTAACGTCAGCAATAAAAAAAAATGGTGATATGGTGAGCACTAGAACTCGGAGAAAAAAGGATTCAAATTCATATAAGAGTCCCTGTTTATTCTGGAGCAGTACCAGAAATAAAAACTCTGAAAAATTGTTTCTGTGTACAAGGGGCAATCAATAAGTTCCCGGACTGTCCTGAATGTAGGCAACACACAGAACATAGGAAACGGAGAAGTCATCTGGAACCATGGAAACTCCTGGAATTTATACTAAATGCATCACTTGCAAGGTAGAGAAGAAGACTAGCCATAAGGCGTATATGGATTGATTTATTTATTAGGTTATTTTACGACGCTGTATCAACATCTAGGTTATTTAGCTCTGTATGAAATGAAGGTGATAATGCCGGTGAAATGAGTCCGGGGTCCAGCACCGAATGTTACCCAGCATTTGCTCGTATTGGGTTGAGGGAAAACCCTGAAAAAACCTCGACCAGGAACTTGCCCCGACCGGGATTCGAACCCGGGCCATCTGGTTTTGCGGCCAGACGCGCTGACGCGTATATGGAGAGATTCCAGAAAAAATCGCAATAGGTCCTTGAGATATTTGCACAAAATCACGTGTAGGAGCTCAGTTCTTGAAGACAATCTGACGCTGTTTGATAGACTGACTCAACAGGCATGGAAGCAAAGATCTTAGGAACTCTTCAAACAACATATTCATGAATAAAACAAAGTTTAACTAATGTTACACTTTCAAATTTTATAAACCGCTACACACATTTCGCTAGTTGCCTTGCAGTAAACAGTGTTTTGTTTTTTTTTTTTTTTGTTTTTTTTTTTCAGTCGTTGCTAAGTTACAATCTGACTTCTTTTATTTGTAACATCAATGATACACAACTCCTATGTTTTCATCTTTGTCATTAAACCCATGGTTCCGGTACAGGCATCCTCTTACCGCAGGTTTCACTACCTAGTAGGAATTTAGTTACACTTTTCTGCCAACAGGGGGCAGAGGGATAATCTCATCGCCTCAAACGCCAACTAGTATGCAACTAATACTACTAGGACGCAAGAGAGGAGAAATTTAGTCCAGACGTTACTATGACGACCGTTTGCCCACCATTTTTTTCTGTCCAGTATAATCAAGGAATAGATTCACGTGTCGAAGTTTTTTACACCAGGACTGTTACTTACTGGCTTTTAAGGAACCCGGAGGTTCATTGCCGCCCTCACATAAGCCCGCCATCGGTCCCTATCCTGAGCAAGATTAATCCAGTCTCTACCATCATATCCCACCTCCCTCAAATCCATTTTAATATTATCTTCCCACCTACGTCTCGGCCTCCCCAAAGGTCTTTTTCCCTCCGACCTCCCAACTAACACTCTATATGCATTTCTGGATTCGCCCATACGTGCTACATGTCCTGCCCATCTCAAACGTCTGGATTTAATGTTCCTAATTATGTCAGGTGAAGAATACAATGCGTGCAGTTCTGTGTTGTGTAACTTTCTGCATTCTCCTGTAACTTCATCCCTCTTAGCCCCAAATATTTTCCTAACAACCTTATTCTCAAACACCCTTAATCTCTGTTCCTCTCTCAAAGTGAGAGTCCAAGTTTCACAACCATACAGAACAACCGGTAATATAACTGTTTTATAAATTCTAACTCTCAGATTTTTTGACAGCAGACTGGATGATAAAAGCTTCTCAACCGAATAATAACAGGCATTTCCCATATTTATTCTGTGTTCAGTTTCCTCCCGAGTATCATTTACATTTGTTACTGTTGCTCCAAGATATTTGAATTTTTCCACCTCTTTGAAAGATAAATCTCCAATTTTTATAGTTCCATTTCGTACAATATTCTGGTCACGAGATTATAATAATTAATACTAATAATAATTGATAATTTATACCCGAACCCACGATTTCAGAAGTCGAAATTGCGATAGAAAATCTGAAAAAGTACAAGTCTCCAGGTATCGATCAAATTCCAGCAGAATTAATACAAGAGGGTGGAAGTGCATTATATAGCGAAATTTATAAACTTGTACTTGCTATTTGGGAAAAGGAAATTGTACCAGAACAATGGAAGGAGTCCATAATTGTACCTATTTTTAAAAAGGGGGACAAAACCAACTGTGGTAACTTTCGAGGAATATCACTTTTGTTGACGTCGTACAAAATTTTGTCCAATATTCTTTTGAGGAGATTAACTCCGTACGTAGATGAAATTATTGGGGATCATCAGTGCGGTTTTCGGCGTAATAGATCGACTATTGATCAGATTTTTTGTATTCGGCAGATAATGGAGAAAAAATGGGAGTATAAGGGTACAGTACATCAGTTATTCATAGATTTCAAAAAGGCATATGACTCGGTTAAGAGGGAAGTATTATATGATATTCTTATTGAATTTGGTATTCCCAAGAAACTAGTTCGATTAATTAAAATGTGTCTCAGTGAAACATACAGCAGAGTCCGTATAGGTCAGTTTCTATCTGATCCTTTTCCAATTCACTGCGGGCTAAAGCAGGGAGATGCACTATCACCTTTACTTTTTAACTTCGCTTTAGAATATGCCATTAGGAAAGTTCAGGATAACAGGCAGGGTTTGGAATTGAACGGGCTACATCAGCTTCTTGTCTATGCAGATGACGTGAATATGTTAGGAGAAAATACACAAACGGTTAGGGAAAACACGGAAATTTTACTTGAAGCAAGTAAAGCGATCGGTTTGGAAGTAAATCCCGAAAAGACAAAGTATATGATTATGTCTCGTGACGGGAATATTGTACGAAATGGAAATATAAATATTGGAGATTTATCCTTCGAAGAGGTGGAAAAATTCAAATATCTTGGAGCAACAGTAACAAATGTAAATGACACTCGGGAGGAAATTAAACGCAGAATAAATATGGGAAATGCGTGTTATTATTCGGTTGAGAAGCTCTTATCATCCAGTCTGCTGTCCATAAATCTGAAAGTTAGAATTTATAAAACAGTTATATTACCGGTTCTTCTATATGGCTGTGAAACTTGGACTCTCACTCTGAGAGAGGAACATAGGTTAAGGGTGTTTGAGAATAAGGTGCTTAGGAAAATATTTGGGGCTAAGCGGGATGAAGTTACAGGAGAATGGAGAAAGTTACACAACACAGAACTGCACGCATTGTATTCTTCACCTGACATAATTAGGAACTTGAAATCCAGACGTTTGAGATGGGCAGGGCATGTAGCACGTATGGGCGAATCCAGAAATGCATATAGAGTGTTAGTTGGGAGACCGGAGGGAAAAAGACCTTTAGGGAGGCCGAGACGTAGATGGGAGGATAATATTAAAATGGATTTGAGGGAGGTGGGGTATGATGATAGAGACTGGCTTAATCTTGCACAGGATAGGGACCGATGGCGGGCTTATGTGAGGGCGGCAATGAACCTTCGGGTTCCTTAAAAGCCATTTGTAAGTAAGTAAGTAATAATTGATAATAATAATTAATACTAATAATAATAATAATAATAATAATGAGCATCGAAAATTAAATGAAGCACAATCATTTAAAATAACATTTAAAGTAAATCTAATTAGTATCTTAACCCTAAGTTCGAACTAAGACCCACGAGTATAATATGTTGATACCTGCACAAGTACCTTTGAGCACTACATTGATTTCGCTGTCAACTCACTCACTGCACTGATACTATCCTGAATTCACTAACACTTCAAAAACATTTCACTGTTCAAATACTTTGCACTGCCACTATAAACTATAGAACTTCACTGACACTACACACTTCACACTTCACTGACACAACACACTTCTTTACTGATACAACACTTCAAATAACAAAATATCAATTACACCCTTTAAATAGTGTGCATAATATACTACCGTCTATTAGTAAAGTCGTTAAGTCTATTTTTAGTTGCATATATTTTCAGGTTTCTTAGTGCATAAAGTTCCGCGATCTAGTTATCACTTTACGTAACACCAAAAAAAAAAAAAAAAAAACTTTTGTTGTGGGAAAAATATTTTATGATATCAGAGTGCCACAAGAAATACTGTAATCTCGCAGAATTCTCAAAGCTCTGCACTAAAATATGGTTGAAAGAAGTTATGTTCTGCATCTCGTAGTCCGGGAACAAAAGAAATCGAATATTAAAACAAAGAACTGCAGACAGTCTCTTGTTTTTTACGGGTTTTCAAGTTTAACAAGTATAACAATTTAATATCTACAAGGAAACACAATTTTAGTATTGGGAATTGTATTTTTTTAGTGCTTCCACATTTCCTACGTACATATACAAGTTCTGGCTTTTCCTTTTTCCATTTCCACACCTATGTACCACTACTTGAAATTGAATTTATTTCTTCTGCGCGATCTGTCGTTTGAATATTTATCTTTGACGACAAAAACTTTCTTGTCCATAACTTCGAGAACAACTTTCCTTTTTTTTTTTTTTCTTCAGAATGGAACGTTAATCATAGAAATTGGTCTGTGTACTCAAAATACAGGCTGTGCAGAAAAAAAAAGAAGTAAAACTCGATCGTATTTTCTGGAAATAAGCTACAAAATGAGAATTTCCACTGGTAACAGTCCTACCAACACATAAAGTTTAAATACTGTGTTTAACGGTTTAGCCACACGTCCGTTTTTTTTTTTTTTGTTATGTTGGAAATGATATTTATGTTTATATTAATGTTTACTGTACAATTAGAAAATATTTGTTGACACTGCAAGAAATATATCTAAAAATAGTTCTATAAATATTTTTAGCATCACTTCTACTAGGGTTGGATAAAAAGTAATGGCAACAGTTCGATATTTCTGACATGGCTTTATTCACAGGGGTACAACATTTACGTACCCTCTATATAGTCGCCCCCCTTATTTATTACCTTTGCCAAATGTTTGGAAGGCGTCGTACACCATCAGAGCGTCCATCTTTGTTGATGTTCCGTATTGACCGCCCTAAAGCACGGATAAGTTCATCTCTGGTATTGTACCGGGTCCCTCGCAGTGGTTCTTTCACTTTGGTGAAAAGATCGTAATCGCATGGATCATATCGGGTGAGTACGGTGGATGTTCCAGTAGTCCGCGTTTTCCGTCTGCCTTGGAGGTACAGCGTGGTGCAGTATTACCCCATCAATGTCATACGCCACAATGAACATCTCCTTCACAGCACTTTGTGTAGGGCGCACTTTCTTTGGACGAGGAGAACCGGGATGCTTCCATTCATTTGATTGGCGTTTCAAGTTTGGTTCCTACGAGCGAGTCCAGGTTTCGTCCATAGCGACGATTCGTCCAAGAAAGTCGTCATCTTCCCTTTGGTACCGGTGCAACAAGACCTTCCCGGAATGCTTTAACCCATCGTGCAATTGTACGATATGGCAACGCTGCATCGCCACATGCTTCGCGCAGTCCCTGAAAACATTCTTGTGCACTATGACTTCGTGCCATTTCAATTTTGATCCAGGAACGTTGCTCTAGTTTTGTAAGGATGGTCTTAGGGCGCTCGCACTATCCCTATGAAAGTGAACGTTCTACACACTGCAGTAGATTGATGGAGTACTGTCGCCGCTGGCTGCACTAACTCATCTAACAGTCCTTGTTCATGTCCACACAGCTGACAGCTCTCGAACGCACCATCGTCACGTGACAGCAGTGTTGCCATTACTTTTTATCCAACCTATGTATACAATTAATTATGTCATAGCCTATTTCTGTCTCGAGTGTCTGTACCCTACAGGGATTTCTTCTAAAACATAAGCATTTAGTTTATATTCAGTATATATGGATCAATGGGCGGCCGGATAGCTCAGTTGGTAGAGCAGCTGGCTACGGACTGGAAGGTCCGGGGTTCGATCCCAGGTAGTGACAGGATTTTTTCTGTTTGCCAGACTTTCAGAACGGCCCCGAGGTTCACTCAGCCTCCTATAAAATTGAGTACCGGGTCTTTCCCGGGGGTAAAAGGCGGTCAGAGCGTGGTGCCGACCACACCACCTCGTTCTAGTGCCGAGGTCATGGAAAGCATGGGGCTCTACCTCCATGCCCCCCAAGTACCTCCATGGCATGTTACCTTTTTTTTATATATGGATCAATATATGTATTAATGGTGTACAATAAATAAAATAATAATAATATATTAAGGGTTACTGATGTATTATCAACTCTGGACCATTGTTATAAACATTCATAAATATTTACTCCGTATTGGTTATTGAAAAGTTGTCCATTTCTATATTGTTTTCAATCAATCAATCAATCAATCAATCAATCAAAGGACTTTATGGAGCATGTCGACTCCATAAAGATTTCACAAAACGCTTCCACTCTGTTCTGCCTTTTGCTTACATTGTTTTCTGAATAATGAAAAAACAAAAACAGGGTAATGTATTTTGTACATCTGTATACAGAGTTTCATTTCAAAACTTCCAAATCTATGTAAATATTCATTTTAAATTAAATTTAATTTAAACAAAAACCACGTGTGAAGATTAAACCAATGTTACGATCTAATTTCATTTTAGGTTTTACCCTCTAACCCTCCAAAAGCCATTGAAATTTCAAATGACCCTTATCTCTGAAATAGTATTCAATTGTTTATACATCTCATTAATTTGTTCTCAAGTCATTTGTTTTCTATCGTCGCCTGGCAACCTGGATTATTGTTATTCTCAGTTGATTGTAGTATTAAGACACTATTTTTGGTACCGTAATTTCTTAAATTTAATTTGGCCTATTTCGGAACACCTCTATATATAGGATTGCCATAGTATCAAAACCATACATAAATAACGTAAAACCAAACTTCTGCTTTTCTTATCCTCTATTCTGTTTTAAATTTTCAAGGAATAAGTTTATAATTTACAGAGTCATAAATTTCTTAAATGTTAGTTTGTGTTACCGTCTGAAATAACCTGTAATCAACAATAGTCTTTGTAGCTTTATTCTCTTCAGCTCTAATCAACAGTAACAACAATTCGGGTTGCCAGGCGACGATAGAAAACAAAAGAATGCATTTCCTGTGTAATGCTATAGTGAGATGTATAAACAATTGAATACTCTTTCAGATTTAAGTATCGTAATAGAGGAGTGCCATTTGAAATTTCATAGGAG